>NW_026047056.1:0-36233 GCF_023864275.1 Schistocerca cancellata | reverse complement strand
TTCGTCTTATGTAGTTACAAATTAAACACTTTCCATTACTCTCCTTTCATTCTACTGTGGAAACTAGTCTTTTTTTACGTCGCCACACGGTCCTATATCAAAGCAAACTACGCTTACTGGGCCAGGCGGCGCGGAGCATCTCTGCTCTTCGTGTTTCAAAACACGCTGCATAAACGTCCGTAACTCCTCGATGCCTTCACTTACAATTTTAAAACTTTGACACCGCCAAGCGACTACCGTTCTCAGTACGTGATATCAATTTCAACTAGATACGCCCTCACTGTCCCAGGCAAAAACACACTCAAAGGCCGTAAATACAAACCGAAGAGAAACACGGATTACACAAACGCACGCAAAAGCTACGTTTTCGTCTTATGTAGTTACAAATTAAACACTTTCCATTACTCTCCTTTCATTCTACTGTGGAAACTAGTCTTTTTTTACGTCGCCACACGGTCCTATATCAAAGCAAACTACGCTTACTGGGCCAGGCGGCGCGGAGCATCTCTGCTCTTCGTGTTTCAAAACACGCTGCATAAACGTCCGTAACTCCTCGATGCCTTCACTTACAATTTTAAAACTTTGACACCGCCAAGCGACTACCGTTCTCAGTACGTGATATCAATTTCAACTAGATACGCCCTCACTGTCCCAGGCAAAAACACACTCAAAGGCGTAAATACAAACCGAAGAGAAACACGGATTACACAAACGCACGCAAAAGCTACGTTTTCGTCTTATGTAGTTACAAATTAAACACTTTCCATTACTCTCCTTTCATTCTACTGTGGAAACTAGTCTTTTTTTACGTCGCCACACGGTCCTATATCAAAGCAAACTACGCTTACTGGGCCAGGCGGCGCGGAGCATCTCTGCTCTTCGTGTTTCAAAACACGCTGCATAAACGTCCGTAACTCCTCGATGCCTTCACTTACAATTTTAAAACTTTGACACCGCCAAGCGACTACCGTTCTCAGTACGTGATATCAATTTCAACTAGATACGCCCTCACTGTCCCAGGCAAAAACACACTCAAAGGCGTAAATACAAACCGAAGAGAAACACGGATTACACAAACGCACGCAAAAGCTACGTTTTCGTCTTATGTAGTTACAAATTAAACACTTTCCATTACTCTCCTTTCATTCTACTGTGGAAACTAGTCTTTTTTTACGTCGCCACACGGTCCTATATCAAAGCAAACTACGCTTACTGGGCCAGGCGGCGCGGAGCATCTCTGCTCTTCGTGTTTCAAAACACGCTGCATAAACGTCCGTAACTCCTCGATGCCTTCACTTACAATTTTAAAACTTTGACACCGCCAAGCGACTACCGTTCTCAGTACGTGATATCAATTTCAACTAGATACGCCCTCACTGTCCCAGGCAAAAACACACTCAAAGGCGTAAATACAAACCGAAGAGAAACACGGATTACACAAACGCACGCAAAAGCTACGTTTTCGTCTTATGTAGTTACAAATTAAACACTTTCCATTACTCTCCTTTCATTCTACTGTGGAAACTAGTCTTTTTTTACGTCGCCACACGGTCCTATATCAAAGCAAACTACGCTTACTGGGCCAGGCGGCGCGGAGCATCTCTGCTCTTCGTGTTTCAAAACACGCTGCATAAACGTCCGTAACTCCTCGATGCCTTCACTTACAATTTTAAAACTTTGACACCGCCAAGCGACTACCGTTCTCAGTACGTGATATCAATTTCAACTAGATACGCCCTCACTGTCCCAGGCAAAAACACACTCAAAGGCGTAAATACAAACCGAAGAGAAACACGGATTACACAAACGCACGCAAAAGCTACGTTTTCGTCTTATGTAGTTACAAATTAAACACTTTCCATTACTCTCCTTTCATTCTACTGTGGAAACTAGTCTTTTTTTACGTCGCCACACGGTCCTATATCAAAGCAAACTACGCTTACTGGGCCAGGCGGCGCGGAGCATCTCTGCTCTTCGTGTTTCAAAACACGCTGCATAAACGTCCGTAACTCCTCGATGCCTTCACTTACAATTTTAAAACTTTGACACCGCCAAGCGACTACCGTTCTCAGTACGTGATATCAATTTCAACTAGATACGCCCTCACTGTCCCAGGCAAAAACACACTCAAAGGCGTAAATACAAACCGAAGAGAAACACGGATTACACAAACGCACGCAAAAGCTACGTTTTCGTCTTATGTAGTTACAAATTAAACACTTTCCATTACTCTCCTTTCATTCTACTGTGGAAACTAGTCTTTTTTTACGTCGCCACACGGTCCTATATCAAAGCAAACTACGCTTACTGGGCCAGGCGGCGCGGAGCATCTCTGCTCTTCGTGTTTCAAAACACGCTGCATAAACGTCCGTAACTCCTCGATGCCTTCACTTACAATTTTAAAACTTTGACACCGCCAAGCGACTACCGTTCTCAGTACGTGATATCAATTTCAACTAGATACGCCCTCACTGTCCCAGGCAAAAACACACTCAAAGGCGTAAATACAAACCGAAGAGAAACACGGATTACACAAACGCACGCAAAAGCTACGTTTTCGTCTTATGTAGTTACAAATTAAACACTTTCCATTACTCTCCTTTCATTCTACTGTGGAAACTAGTCTTTTTTTACGTCGCCACACGGTCCTATATCAAAGCAAACTACGCTTACTGGGCCAGGCGGCGCGGAGCATCTCTGCTCTTCGTGTTTCAAAACACGCTGCATAAACGTCCGTAACTCCTCGATGCCTTCACTTACAATTTTAAAACTTTGACACCGCCAAGCGACTACCGTTCTCAGTACGTGATATCAATTTCAACTAGATACGCCCTCACTGTCCCAGGCAAAAACACACTCAAAGGCGTAAATACAAACCGAAGAGAAACACGGATTACACAAACGCACGCAAAAGCTACGTTTTCGTCTTATGTAGTTACAAATTAAACACTTTCCATTACTCTCCTTTCATTCTACTGTGGAAACTAGTCTTTTTTTACGTCGCCACACGGTCCTATATCAAAGCAAACTACGCTTACTGGGCCAGGCGGCGCGGAGCATCTCTGCTCTTCGTGTTTCAAAACACGCTGCATAAACGTCCGTAACTCCTCGATGCCTTCACTTACAATTTTAAAACTTTGACACCGCCAAGCGACTACCGTTCTCAGTACGTGATATCAATTTCAACTAGATACGCCCTCACTGTCCCAGGCAAAAA
The DNA here is from genome assembly GCF_023864275.1 of Schistocerca cancellata. NCBI lineage: Eukaryota > Metazoa > Arthropoda > Insecta > Orthoptera > Acrididae > Schistocerca > Schistocerca cancellata. The sequence continues at coordinate 33,016 of NW_026047056.1, read as the reverse complement.
CACACTCAAAGGCGTAAATACAAACCGAAGAGAAACACGGATTACACAAACGCACGCAAAAGCTACGTTTTCGTCTTATGTAGTTACAAATTAAACACTTTCCATTACTCTCCTTTCATTCTACTGTGGAAACTAGTCTTTTTTTACGTCGCCACACGGTCCTATATCAAAGCAAACTACGCTTACTGGGCCAGGCGGCGCGGAGCATCTCTGCTCTTCGTGTTTCAAAACACGCTGCATAAACGTCCGTAACTCCTCGATGCCTTCACTTACAATTTTAAAACTTTGACACCGCCAAGCGACTACCGTTCTCAGTACGTGATATCAATTTCAACTAGATACGCCCTCACTGTCCCAGGCAAAAACACACTCAAAGGCGTAAATACAAACCGAAGAGAAACACGGATTACACAAACGCACGCAAAAGCTACGTTTTCGTCTTATGTAGTTACAAATTAAACACTTTCCATTACTCTCCTTTCATTCTACTGTGGAAACTAGTCTTTTTTTACGTCGCCACACGGTCCTATATCAAAGCAAACTACGCTTACTGGGCCAGGCGGCGCGGAGCATCTCTGCTCTTCGTGTTTCAAAACACGCTGCATAAACGTCCGTAACTCCTCGATGCCTTCACTTACAATTTTAAAACTTTGACACCGCCAAGCGACTACCGTTCTCAGTACGTGATATCAATTTCAACTAGATACGCCCTCACTGTCCCAGGCAAAAACACACTCAAAGGCGTAAATACAAACCGAAGAGAAACACGGATTACACAAACGCACGCAAAAGCTACGTTTTCGTCTTATGTAGTTACAAATTAAACACTTTCCATTACTCTCCTTTCATTCTACTGTGGAAACTAGTCTTTTTTTACGTCGCCACACGGTCCTATATCAAAGCAAACTACGCTTACTGGGCCAGGCGGCGCGGAGCATCTCTGCTCTTCGTGTTTCAAAACACGCTGCATAAACGTCCGTAACTCCTCGATGCCTTCACTTACAATTTTAAAACTTTGACACCGCCAAGCGACTACCGTTCTCAGTACGTGATATCAATTTCAACTAGATACGCCCTCACTGTCCCAGGCAAAAACACACTCAAAGGCGTAAATACAAACCGAAGAGAAACACGGATTACACAAACGCACGCAAAAGCTACGTTTTCGTCTTATGTAGTTACAAATTAAACACTTTCCATTACTCTCCTTTCATTCTACTGTGGAAACTAGTCTTTTTTTACGTCGCCACACGGTCCTATATCAAAGCAAACTACGCTTACTGGGCCAGGCGGCGCGGAGCATCTCTGCTCTTCGTGTTTCAAAACACGCTGCATAAACGTCCGTAACTCCTCGATGCCTTCACTTACAATTTTAAAACTTTGACACCGCCAAGCGACTACCGTTCTCAGTACGTGATATCAATTTCAACTAGATACGCCCTCACTGTCCCAGGCAAAAACACACTCAAAGGCGTAAATACAAACCGAAGAGAAACACGGATTACACAAACGCACGCAAAAGCTACGTTTTCGTCTTATGTAGTTACAAATTAAACACTTTCCATTACTCTCCTTTCATTCTACTGTGGAAACTAGTCTTTTTTTACGTCGCCACACGGTCCTATATCAAAGCAAACTACGCTTACTGGGCCAGGCGGCGCGGAGCATCTCTGCTCTTCGTGTTTCAAAACACGCTGCATAAACGTCCGTAACTCCTCGATGCCTTCACTTACAATTTTAAAACTTTGACACCGCCAAGCGACTACCGTTCTCAGTACGTGATATCAATTTCAACTAGATACGCCCTCACTGTCCCAGGCAAAAACACACTCAAAGGCGTAAATACAAACCGAAGAGAAACACGGATTACACAAACGCACGCAAAAGCTACGTTTTCGTCTTATGTAGTTACAAATTAAACACTTTCCATTACTCTCCTTTCATTCTACTGTGGAAACTAGTCTTTTTTTACGTCGCCACACGGTCCTATATCAAAGCAAACTACGCTTACTGGGCCAGGCGGCGCGGAGCATCTCTGCTCTTCGTGTTTCAAAACACGCTGCATAAACGTCCGTAACTCCTCGATGCCTTCACTTACAATTTTAAAACTTTGACACCGCCAAGCGACTACCGTTCTCAGTACGTGATATCAATTTCAACTAGATACGCCCTCACTGTCCCAGGCAAAAACACACTCAAAGGCGTAAATACAAACCGAAGAGAAACACGGATTACACAAACGCACGCAAAAGCTACGTTTTCGTCTTATGTAGTTACAAATTAAACACTTTCCATTACTCTCCTTTCATTCTACTGTGGAAACTAGTCTTTTTTTACGTCGCCACACGGTCCTATATCAAAGCAAACTACGCTTACTGGGCCAGGCGGCGCGGAGCATCTCTGCTCTTCGTGTTTCAAAACACGCTGCATAAACGTCCGTAACTCCTCGATGCCTTCACTTACAATTTTAAAACTTTGACACCGCCAAGCGACTACCGTTCTCAGTACGTGATATCAATTTCAACTAGATACGCCCTCACTGTCCCAGGCAAAAACACACTCAAAGGCGTAAATACAAACCGAAGAGAAACACGGATTACACAAACGCACGCAAAAGCTACGTTTTCGTCTTATGTAGTTACAAATTAAACACTTTCCATTACTCTCCTTTCATTCTACTGTGGAAACTAGTCTTTTTTTACGTCGCCACACGGTCCTATATCAAAGCAAACTACGCTTACTGGGCCAGGCGGCGCGGAGCATCTCTGCTCTTCGTGTTTCAAAACACGCTGCATAAACGTCCGTAACTCCTCGATGCCTTCACTTACAATTTTAAAACTTTGACACCGCCAAGCGACTACCGTTCTCAGTACGTGATATCAATTTCAACTAGATACGCCCTCACTGTCCCAGGCAAAAACACACTCAAAGGCGTAAATACAAACCGAAGAGAAACACGGATTACACAAACGCACGCAAAAGCTACGTTTTCGTCTTATGTAGTTACAAATTAAACACTTTCCATTACTCTCCTTTCATTCTACTGTGGAAACTAGTCTTTTTTTACGTCGCCACACGGTCCTATATCAAAGCAAACTACGCTTACTGGGCCAGGCGGCGCGGAGCATCTCTGCTCTTCGTGTTTCAAAACACGCTGCATAAACGTCCGTAACTCCTCGATGCCTTCACTTACAATTTTAAAACTTTGACACCGCCAAGCGACTACCGTTCTCAGTACGTGATATCAATTTCAACTAGATACGCCCTCACTGTCCCAGGCAAAAACACACTCAAAGGCGTAAATACAAACCGAAGAGAAACACGGATTACACAAACGCACGCAAAAGCTACGTTTTCGTCTTATGTAGTTACAAATTAAACACTTTCCATTACTCTCCTTTCATTCTACTGTGGAAACTAGTCTTTTTTTACGTCGCCACACGGTCCTATATCAAAGCAAACTACGCTTACTGGGCCAGGCGGCGCGGAGCATCTCTGCTCTTCGTGTTTCAAAACACGCTGCATAAACGTCCGTAACTCCTCGATGCCTTCACTTACAATTTTAAAACTTTGACACCGCCAAGCGACTACCGTTCTCAGTACGTGATATCAATTTCAACTAGATACGCCCTCACTGTCCCAGGCAAAAACACACTCAAAGGCGTAAATACAAACCGAAGAGAAACACGGATTACACAAACGCACGCAAAAGCTACGTTTTCGTCTTATGTAGTTACAAATTAAACACTTTCCATTACTCTCCTTTCATTCTACTGTGGAAACTAGTCTTTTTTTACGTCGCCACACGGTCCTATATCAAAGCAAACTACGCTTACTGGGCCAGGCGGCGCGGAGCATCTCTGCTCTTCGTGTTTCAAAACACGCTGCATAAACGTCCGTAACTCCTCGATGCCTTCACTTACAATTTTAAAACTTTGACACCGCCAAGCGACTACCGTTCTCAGTACGTGATATCAATTTCAACTAGATACGCCCTCACTGTCCCAGGCAAAAACACACTCAAAGGCGTAAATACAAACCGAAGAGAAACACGGATTACACAAACGCACGCAAAAGCTACGTTTTCGTCTTATGTAGTTACAAATTAAACACTTTCCATTACTCTCCTTTCATTCTACTGTGGAAACTAGTCTTTTTTTACGTCGCCACACGGTCCTATATCAAAGCAAACTACGCTTACTGGGCCAGGCGGCGCGGAGCATCTCTGCTCTTCGTGTTTCAAAACACGCTGCATAAACGTCCGTAACTCCTCGATGCCTTCACTTACAATTTTAAAACTTTGACACCGCCAAGCGACTACCGTTCTCAGTACGTGATATCAATTTCAACTAGATACGCCCTCACTGTCCCAGGCAAAAACACACTCAAAGGCGTAAATACAAACCGAAGAGAAACACGGATTACACAAACGCACGCAAAAGCTACGTTTTCGTCTTATGTAGTTACAAATTAAACACTTTCCATTACTCTCCTTTCATTCTACTGTGGAAACTAGTCTTTTTTTACGTCGCCACACGGTCCTATATCAAAGCAAACTACGCTTACTGGGCCAGGCGGCGCGGAGCATCTCTGCTCTTCGTGTTTCAAAACACGCTGCATAAACGTCCGTAACTCCTCGATGCCTTCACTTACAATTTTAAAACTTTGACACCGCCAAGCGACTACCGTTCTCAGTACGTGATATCAATTTCAACTAGATACGCCCTCACTGTCCCAGGCAAAAACACACTCAAAGGCGTAAATACAAACCGAAGAGAAACACGGATTACACAAACGCACGCAAAAGCTACGTTTTCGTCTTATGTAGTTACAAATTAAACACTTTCCATTACTCTCCTTTCATTCTACTGTGGAAACTAGTCTTTTTTTACGTCGCCACACGGTCCTATATCAAAGCAAACTACGCTTACTGGGCCAGGCGGCGCGGAGCATCTCTGCTCTTCGTGTTTCAAAACACGCTGCATAAACGTCCGTAACTCCTCGATGCCTTCACTTACAATTTTAAAACTTTGACACCGCCAAGCGACTACCGTTCTCAGTACGTGATATCAATTTCAACTAGATACGCCCTCACTGTCCCAGGCAAAAACACACTCAAAGGCGTAAATACAAACCGAAGAGAAACACGGATTACACAAACGCACGCAAAAGCTACGTTTTCGTCTTATGTAGTTACAAATTAAACACTTTCCATTACTCTCCTTTCATTCTACTGTGGAAACTAGTCTTTTTTTACGTCGCCACACGGTCCTATATCAAAGCAAACTACGCTTACTGGGCCAGGCGGCGCGGAGCATCTCTGCTCTTCGTGTTTCAAAACACGCTGCATAAACGTCCGTAACTCCTCGATGCCTTCACTTACAATTTTAAAACTTTGACACCGCCAAGCGACTACCGTTCTCAGTACGTGATATCAATTTCAACTAGATACGCCCTCACTGTCCCAGGCAAAAACACACTCAAAGGCGTAATACAAACCGAAGAGAAACACGGATTACACAAACGCACGCAAAAGCTACGTTTTCGTCTTATGTAGTTACAAATTAAACACTTTCCATTACTCTCCTTTCATTCTACTGTGGAAACTAGTCTTTTTTTACGTCGCCACACGGTCCTATATCAAAGCAAACTACGCTTACTGGGCCAGGCGGCGCGGAGCATCTCTGCTCTTCGTGTTTCAAAACACGCTGCATAAACGTCCGTAACTCCTCGATGCCTTCACTTACAATTTTAAAACTTTGACACCGCCAAGCGACTACCGTTCTCAGTACGTGATATCAATTTCAACTAGATACGCCCTCACTGTCCCAGGCAAAAACACACTCAAAGGCGTAAATACAAACCGAAGAGAAACACGGATTACACAAACGCACGCAAAAGCTACGTTTTCGTCTTATGTAGTTACAAATTAAACACTTTCCATTACTCTCCTTTCATTCTACTGTGGAAACTAGTCTTTTTTTACGTCGCCACACGGTCCTATATCAAAGCAAACTACGCTTACTGGGCCAGGCGGCGCGGAGCATCTCTGCTCTTCGTGTTTCAAAACACGCTGCATAAACGTCCGTAACTCCTCGATGCCTTCACTTACAATTTTAAAACTTTGACACCGCCAAGCGACTACCGTTCTCAGTACGTGATATCAATTTCAACTAGATACGCCCTCACTGTCCCAGGCAAAAACACACTCAAAGGCGTAAATACAAACCGAAGAGAAACACGGATTACACAAACGCACGCAAAAGCTACGTTTTCGTCTTATGTAGTTACAAATTAAACACTTTCCATTACTCTCCTTTCATTCTACTGTGGAAACTAGTCTTTTTTTACGTCGCCACACGGTCCTATATCAAAGCAAACTACGCTTACTGGGCCAGGCGGCGCGGAGCATCTCTGCTCTTCGTGTTTCAAAACACGCTGCATAAACGTCCGTAACTCCTCGATGCCTTCACTTACAATTTTAAAACTTTGACACCGCCAAGCGACTACCGTTCTCAGTACGTGATATCAATTTCAACTAGATACGCCCTCACTGTCCCAGGCAAAAACACACTCAAAGGCGTAAATACAAACCGAAGAGAAACACGGATTACACAAACGCACGCAAAAGCTACGTTTTCGTCTTATGTAGTTACAAATTAAACACTTTCCATTACTCTCCTTTCATTCTACTGTGGAAACTAGTCTTTTTTTACGTCGCCACACGGTCCTATATCAAAGCAAACTACGCTTACTGGGCCAGGCGGCGCGGAGCATCTCTGCTCTTCGTGTTTCAAAACACGCTGCATAAACGTCCGTAACTCCTCGATGCCTTCACTTACAATTTTAAAACTTTGACACCGCCAAGCGACTACCGTTCTCAGTACGTGATATCAATTTCAACTAGATACGCCCTCACTGTCCCAGGCAAAAACACACTCAAAGGCGTAAATACAAACCGAAGAGAAACACGGATTACACAAACGCACGCAAAAGCTACGTTTTCGTCTTATGTAGTTACAAATTAAACACTTTCCATTACTCTCCTTTCATTCTACTGTGGAAACTAGTCTTTTTTTACGTCGCCACACGGTCCTATATCAAAGCAAACTACGCTTACTGGGCCAGGCGGCGCGGAGCATCTCTGCTCTTCGTGTTTCAAAACACGCTGCATAAACGTCCGTAACTCCTCGATGCCTTCACTTACAATTTTAAAACTTTGACACCGCCAAGCGACTACCGTTCTCAGTACGTGATATCAATTTCAACTAGATACGCCCTCACTGTCCCAGGCAAAAACACACTCAAAGGCGTAAATACAAACCGAAGAGAAACACGGATTACACAAACGCACGCAAAAGCTACGTTTTCGTCTTATGTAGTTACAAATTAAACACTTTCCATTACTCTCCTTTCATTCTACTGTGGAAACTAGTCTTTTTTTACGTCGCCACACGGTCCCTATATCAAAGCAAACTACGCTTACTGGGCCAGGCGGCGCGGAGCATCTCTGCTCTTCGTGTTTCAAAACACGCTGCATAAACGTCCGTAACTCCTCGATGCCTTCACTTACAATTTTAAAACTTTGACACCGCCAAGCGACTACCGTTCTCAGTACGTGATATCAATTTCAACTAGATACGCCCTCACTGTCCCAGGCAAAAACACACTCAAAGGCGTAAATACAAACCGAAGAGAAACACGGATTACACAAACGCACGCAAAAGCTACGTTTTCGTCTTATGTAGTTACAAATTAAACACTTTCCATTACTCTCCTTTCATTCTACTGTGGAAACTAGTCTTTTTTTTACGTCGCCACACGGTCCTATATCAAAGCAAACTACGCTTACTGGGCCAGGCGGCGCGGAGCATCTCTGCTCTTCGTGTTTCAAAACACGCTGCATAAACGTCCGTAACTCCTCGATGCCTTCACTTACAATTTTAAAACTTTGACACCGCCAAGCGACTACCGTTCTCAGTACGTGATATCAATTTCAACTAGATACGCCCTCACTGTCCCAGGCAAAAACACACTCAAAGGCGTAAATACAAACCGAAGAGAAACACGGATTACACAAACGCACGCAAAAGCTACGTTTTCGTCTTATGTAGTTACAAATTAAACACTTTCCATTACTCTCCTTTCATTCTACTGTGGAAACTAGTCTTTTTTTACGTCGCCACACGGTCCTATATCAAAGCAAACTACGCTTACTGGGCCAGGCGGCGCGGAGCATCTCTGCTCTTCGTGTTTCAAAACACGCTGCATAAACGTCCGTAACTCCTCGATGCCTTCACTTACAATTTTAAAACTTTGACACCGCCAAGCGACTACCGTTCTCAGTACGTGATATCAATTTCAACTAGATACGCCCTCACTGTCCCAGGCAAAAACACACTCAAAGGCGTAAATACAAACCGAAGAGAAACACGGATTACACAAACGCACGCAAAAGCTACGTTTTCGTCTTATGTAGTTACAAATTAAACACTTTCCATTACTCTCCTTTCATTCTACTGTGGAAACTAGTCTTTTTTTACGTCGCCACACGGTCCTATATCAAAGCAAACTACGCTTACTGGGCCAGGCGGCGCGGAGCATCTCTGCTCTTCGTGTTTCAAAACACGCTGCATAAACGTCCGTAACTCCTCGATGCCTTCACTTACAATTTTAAAACTTTGACACCGCCAAGCGACTACCGTTCTCAGTACGTGATATCAATTTCAACTAGATACGCCCTCACTGTCCCAGGCAAAAACACACTCAAAGGCGTAAATACAAACCGAAGAGAAACACGGATTACACAAACGCACGCAAAAGCTACGTTTTCGTCTTATGTAGTTACAAATTAAACACTTTCCATTACTCTCCTTTCATTCTACTGTGGAAACTAGTCTTTTTTTTACGTCGCCACACGGTCCTATATCAAAGCAAACTACGCTTACTGGGCCAGGCGGCGCGGAGCATCTCTGCTCTTCGTGTTTCAAAACACGCTGCATAAACGTCCGTAACTCCTCGATGCCTTCACTTACAATTTTAAAACTTTGACACCGCCAAGCGACTACCGTTCTCAGTACGTGATATCAATTTCAACTAGATACGCCCTCACTGTCCCAGGCAAAAACACACTCAAAGGCGTAAATACAAACCGAAGAGAAACACGGATTACACAAACGCACGCAAAAGCTACGTTTTCGTCTTATGTAGTTACAAATTAAACACTTTCCATTACTCTCCTTTCATTCTACTGTGGAAACTAGTCTTTTTTTACGTCGCCACACGGTCCTATATCAAAGCAAACTACGCTTACTGGGCCAGGCGGCGCGGAGCATCTCTGCTCTTCGTGTTTCAAAACACGCTGCATAAACGTCCGTAACTCCTCGATGCCTTCACTTACAATTTTAAAACTTTGACACCGCCAAGCGACTACCGTTCTCAGTACGTGATATCAATTTCAACTAGATACGCCCTCACTGTCCCAGGCAAAAACACACTCAAAGGCGTAAATACAAACCGAAGAGAAACACGGATTACACAAACGCACGCAAAAGCTACGTTTTCGTCTTATGTAGTTACAAATTAAACACTTTCCATTACTCTCCTTTCATTCTACTGTGGAAACTAGTCTTTTTTTACGTCGCCACACGGTCCTATATCAAAGCAAACTACGCTTACTGGGCCAGGCGGCGCGGAGCATCTCTGCTCTTCGTGTTTCAAAACACGCTGCATAAACGTCCGTAACTCCTCGATGCCTTCACTTACAATTTTAAAACTTTGACACCGCCAAGCGACTACCGTTCTCAGTACGTGATATCAATTTCAACTAGATACGCCCTCACTGTCCCAGGCAAAAACACACTCAAAGGCGTAAATACAAACCGAAGAGAAACACGGATTACACAAACGCACGCAAAAGCTACGTTTTCGTCTTATGTAGTTACAAATTAAACACTTTCCATTACTCTCCTTTCATTCTACTGTGGAAACTAGTCTTTTTTTACGTCGCCACACGGTCCTATATCAAAGCAAACTACGCTTACTGGGCCAGGCGGCGCGGAGCATCTCTGCTCTTCGTGTTTCAAAACACGCTGCATAAACGTCCGTAACTCCTCGATGCCTTCACTTACAATTTTAAAACTTTGACACCGCCAAGCGACTACCGTTCTCAGTACGTGATATCAATTTCAACTAGATACGCCCTCACTGTCCCAGGCAAAAACACACTCAAAGGCGTAAATACAAACCGAAGAGAAACACGGATTACACAAACGCACGCAAAAGCTACGTTTTCGTCTTATGTAGTTACAAATTAAACACTTTCCATTACTCTCCTTTCATTCTACTGTGGAAACTAGTCTTTTTTTACGTCGCCACACGGTCCTATATCAAAGCAAACTACGCTTACTGGGCCAGGCGGCGCGGAGCATCTCTGCTCTTCGTGTTTCAAAACACGCTGCATAAACGTCCGTAACTCCTCGATGCCTTCACTTACAATTTTAAAACTTTGACACCGCCAAGCGACTACCGTTCTCAGTACGTGATATCAATTTCAACTAGATACGCCCTCACTGTCCCAGGCAAAAACACACTCAAAGGCGTAAATACAAACCGAAGAGAAACACGGATTACACAAACGCACGCAAAAGCTACGTTTTCGTCTTATGTAGTTACAAATTAAACACTTTCCATTACTCTCCTTTCATTCTACTGTGGAAACTAGTCTTTTTTTACGTCGCCACACGGTCCTATATCAAAGCAAACTACGCTTACTGGGCCAGGCGGCGCGGAGCATCTCTGCTCTTCGTGTTTCAAAACACGCTGCATAAACGTCCGTAACTCCTCGATGCCTTCACTTACAATTTTAAAACTTTGACACCGCCAAGCGACTACCGTTCTCAGTACGTGATATCAATTTCAACTAGATACGCCCTCACTGTCCCAGGCAAAAAACACACTCAAAGGCGTAAATACAAACCGAAGAGAAACACGGATTACACAAACGCACGCAAAAGCTACGTTTTCGTCTTATGTAGTTACAAATTAAACACTTTCCATTACTCTCCTTTCATTCTACTGTGGAAACTAGTCTTTTTTTACGTCGCCACACGGTCCTATATCAAAGCAAACTACGCTTACTGGGCCAGGCGGCGCGGAGCATCTCTGCTCTTCGTGTTTCAAAACACGCTGCATAAACGTCCGTAACTCCTCGATGCCTTCACTTACAATTTTAAAACTTTGACACCGCCAAGCGACTACCGTTCTCAGTACGTGATATCAATTTCAACTAGATACGCCCTCACTGTCCCAGGCAAAAACACACTCAAAGGCGTAAATACAAACCGAAGAGAAACACGGATTACACAAACGCACGCAAAAGCTACGTTTTTCGTCTTATGTAGTTACAAATTAAACACTTTCCATTACTCTCCTTTCATTCTACTGTGGAAACTAGTCTTTTTTTACGTCGCCACACGGTCCTATATCAAAGCAAACTACGCTTACTGGGCCAGGCGGCGCGGAGCATCTCTGCTCTTCGTGTTTCAAAACACGCTGCATAAACGTCCGTAACTCCTCGATGCCTTCACTTACAATTTTAAAACTTTGACACCGCCAAGCGACTACCGTTCTCAGTACGTGATATCAATTTCAACTAGATACGCCCTCACTGTCCCAGGCAAAAACACACTCAAAGGCGTAAATACAAACCGAAGAGAAACACGGATTACACAAACGCACGCAAAAGCTACGTTTTCGTCTTATGTAGTTACAAATTAAACACTTTCCATTACTCTCCTTTCATTCTACTGTGGAAACTAGTCTTTTTTTACGTCGCCACACGGTCCTATATCAAAGCAAACTACGCTTACTGGGCCAGGCGGCGCGGAGCATCTCTGCTCTTCGTGTTTCAAAACACGCTGCATAAACGTCCGTAACTCCTCGATGCCTTCACTTACAATTTTAAAACTTTGACACCGCCAAGCGACTACCGTTCTCAGTACGTGATATCAATTTCAACTAGATACGCCCTCACTGTCCCAGGCAAAAACACACTCAAAGGCGTAAATACAAACCGAAGAGAAACACGGATTACACAAACGCACGCAAAAGCTACGTTTTCGTCTTATGTAGTTACAAATTAAACACTTTCCATTACTCTCCTTTCATTCTACTGTGGAAACTAGTCTTTTTTTACGTCGCCACACGGTCCTATATCAAAGCAAACTACGCTTACTGGGCCAGGCGGCGCGGAGCATCTCTGCTCTTCGTGTTTCAAAACACGCTGCATAAACGTCCGTAACTCCTCGATGCCTTCACTTACAATTTTAAAACTTTGACACCGCCAAGCGACTACCGTTCTCAGTACGTGATATCAATTTCAACTAGATACGCCCTCACTGTCCCAGGCAAAAACACACTCAAAGGCGTAAATACAAACCGAAGAGAAACACGGATTACACAAACGCACGCAAAAGCTACGTTTTCGTCTTATGTAGTTACAAATTAAACACTTTCCATTACTCTCCTTTCATTCTACTGTGGAAACTAGTCTTTTTTTACGTCGCCACACGGTCCTATATCAAAGCAAACTACGCTTACTGGGCCAGGCGGCGCGGAGCATCTCTGCTCTTCGTGTTTCAAAACACGCTGCATAAACGTCCGTAACTCCTCGATGCCTTCACTTACAATTTTAAAACTTTGACACCGCCAAGCGACTACCGTTCTCAGTACGTGATATCAATTTCAACTAGATACGCCCTCACTGTCCCAGGCAAAAACACACTCAAAGGCGTAAATACAAACCGAAGAGAAACACGGATTACACAAACGCACGCAAAAGCTACGTTTTCGTCTTATGTAGTTACAAATTAAACACTTTCCATTACTCTCCTTTCATTCTACTGTGGAAACTAGTCTTTTTTTACGTCGCCACACGGTCCTATATCAAAGCAAACTACGCTTACTGGGCCAGGCGGCGCGGAGCATCTCTGCTCTTCGTGTTTCAAAACACGCTGCATAAACGTCCGTAACTCCTCGATGCCTTCACTTACAATTTTAAAACTTTGACACCGCCAAGCGACTACCGTTCTCAGTACGTGATATCAATTTCAACTAGATACGCCCTCACTGTCCCAGGCAAAAACACACTCAAAGGCGTAAATACAAACCGAAGAGAAACACGGATTACACAAACGCACGCAAAAGCTACGTTTTCGTCTTATGTAGTTACAAATTAAACACTTTCCATTACTCTCCTTTCATTCTACTGTGGAAACTAGTCTTTTTTTACGTCGCCACACGGTCCTATATCAAAGCAAACTACGCTTACTGGGCCAGGCGGCGCGGAGCATCTCTGCTCTTCGTGTTTCAAAACACGCTGCATAAACGTCCGTAACTCCTCGATGCCTTCACTTACAATTTTAAAACTTTGACACCGCCAAGCGACTACCGTTCTCAGTACGTGATATCAATTTCAACTAGATACGCCCTCACTGTCCCAGGCAAAAACACACTCAAAGGCGTAAATACAAACCGAAGAGAAACACGGATTACACAAACGCACGCAAAAGCTACGTTTTCGTCTTATGTAGTTACAAATTAAACACTTTCCATTACTCTCCTTTCATTCTACTGTGGAAACTAGTCTTTTTTTACGTCGCCACACGGTCCTATATCAAAGCAAACTACGCTTACTGGGCCAGGCGGCGCGGAGCATCTCTGCTCTTCGTGTTTCAAAACACGCTGCATAAACGTCCGTAACTCCTCGATGCCTTCACTTACAATTTTAAAACTTTGACACCGCCAAGCGACTACCGTTCTCAGTACGTGATATCAATTTCAACTAGATACGCCCTCACTGTCCCAGGCAAAAACACACTCAAAGGCGTAAATACAAACCGAAGAGAAACACGGATTACACAAACGCACGCAAAAGCTACGTTTTCGTCTTATGTAGTTACAAATTAAACACTTTCCATTACTCTCCTTTCATTCTACTGTGGAAACTAGTCTTTTTTTACGTCGCCACACGGTCCTATATCAAAGCAAACTACGCTTACTGGGCCAGGCGGCGCGGAGCATCTCTGCTCTTCGTGTTTCAAAACACGCTGCATAAACGTCCGTAACTCCTCGATGCCTTCACTTACAATTTTAAAACTTTGACACCGCCAAGCGACTACCGTTCTCAGTACGTGATATCAATTTCAACTAGATACGCCCTCACTGTCCCAGGCAAAAACACACTCAAAGGCGTAAATACAAACCGAAGAGAAACACGGATTACACAAACGCACGCAAAAGCTACGTTTTCGTCTTATGTAGTTACAAATTAAACACTTTCCATTACTCTCCTTTCATTCTACTGTGGAAACTAGTCTTTTTTTACGTCGCCACACGGTCCTATATCAAAGCAAACTACGCTTACTGGGCCAGGCGGCGCGGAGCATCTCTGCTCTTCGTGTTTCAAAACACGCTGCATAAACGTCCGTAACTCCTCGATGCCTTCACTTACAATTTTAAAACTTTGACACCGCCAAGCGACTACCGTTCTCAGTACGTGATATCAATTTCAACTAGATACGCCCTCACTGTCCCAGGCAAAAACACACTCAAAGGCGTAAATACAAACCGAAGAGAAACACGGATTACACAAACGCACGCAAAAGCTACGTTTTCGTCTTATGTAGTTACAAATTAAACACTTTCCATTACTCTCCTTTCATTCTACTGTGGAAACTAGTCTTTTTTTACGTCGCCACACGGTCCTATATCAAAGCAAACTACGCTTACTGGGCCAGGCGGCGCGGAGCATCTCTGCTCTTCGTGTTTCAAAACACGCTGCATAAACGTCCGTAACTCCTCGATGCCTTCACTTACAATTTTAAAACTTTGACACCGCCAAGCGACTACCGTTCTCAGTACGTGATATCAATTTCAACTAGATACGCCCTCACTGTCCCAGGCAAAAACACACTCAAAGGCGTAAATACAAACCGAAGAGAAACACGGATTACACAAACGCACGCAAAAGCTACGTTTTCGTCTTATGTAGTTACAAATTAAACACTTTCCATTACTCTCCTTTCATTCTACTGTGGAAACTAGTCTTTTTTTACGTCGCCACACGGTCCTATATCAAAGCAAACTACGCTTACTGGGCCAGGCGGCGCGGAGCATCTCTGCTCTTCGTGTTTCAAAACACGCTGCATAAACGTCCGTAACTCCTCGATGCCTTCACTTACAATTTTAAAACTTTGACACCGCCAAGCGACTACCGTTCTCAGTACGTGATATCAATTTCAACTAGATACGCCCTCACTGTCCCAGGCAAAAACACACTCAAAGGCGTAAATACAAACCGAAGAGAAACACGGATTACACAAACGCACGCAAAAGCTACGTTTTCGTCTTATGTAGTTACAAATTAAACACTTTCCATTACTCTCCTTTCATTCTACTGTGGAAACTAGTCTTTTTTTACGTCGCCACACGGTCCTATATCAAAGCAAACTACGCTTACTGGGCCAGGCGGCGCGGAGCATCTCTGCTCTTCGTGTTTCAAAACACGCTGCATAAACGTCCGTAACTCCTCGATGCCTTCACTTACAATTTTAAAACTTTGACACCGCCAAGCGACTACCGTTCTCAGTACGTGATATCAATTTCAACTAGATACGCCCTCACTGTCCCAGGCAAAAACACACTCAAAGGCGTAAATACAAACCGAAGAGAAACACGGATTACACAAACGCACGCAAAAGCTACGTTTTCGTCTTATGTAGTTACAAATTAAACACTTTCCATTACTCTCCTTTCATTCTACTGTGGAAACTAGTCTTTTTTTACGTCGCCACACGGTCCTATATCAAAGCAAACTACGCTTACTGGGCCAGGCGGCGCGGAGCATCTCTGCTCTTCGTGTTTCAAAACACGCTGCATAAACGTCCGTAACTCCTCGATGCCTTCACTTACAATTTTAAAACTTTGACACCGCCAAGCGACTACCGTTCTCAGTACGTGATATCAATTTCAACTAGATACGCCCTCACTGTCCCAGGCAAAAACACACTCAAAGGCGTAAATACAAACCGAAGAGAAACACGGATTACACAAACGCACGCAAAAGCTACGTTTTCGTCTTATGTAGTTACAAATTAAACACTTTCCATTACTCTCCTTTCATTCTACTGTGGAAACTAGTCTTTTTTTACGTCGCCACACGGTCCTATATCAAAGCAAACTACGCTTACTGGGCCAGGCGGCGCGGAGCATCTCTGCTCTTCGTGTTTCAAAACACGCTGCATAAACGTCCGTAACTCCTCGATGCCTTCACTTACAATTTTAAAACTTTGACACCGCCAAGCGACTACCGTTCTCAGTACGTGATATCAATTTCAACTAGATACCCCCTCACTGTCCCAGGCAAAAACACACTCAAAGGCGTAAATACAAACCGAAGAGAAACACGGATTACACAAACGCACGCAAAAGCTACGTTTTCGTCTTATGTAGTTACAAATTAAACACTTTCCATTACTCTCCTTTCATTCTACTGTGGAAACTAGTCTTTTTTTACGTCGCCACACGGTCCTATATCAAAGCAAACTACGCTTACTGGGCCAGGCGGCGCGGAGCATCTCTGCTCTTCGTGTTTCAAAACACGCTGCATAAACGTCCGTAACTCCTCGATGCCTTCACTTACAATTTTAAAACTTTGACACCGCCAAGCGACTACCGTTCTCAGTACGTGATATCAATTTCAACTAGATACGCCCTCACTGTCCCAGGCAAAAACACACTCAAAGGCGTAAATACAAACCGAAGAGAAACACGGATTACACAAACGCACGCAAAAGCTACGTTTTCGTCTTATGTAGTTACAAATTAAACACTTTCCATTACTCTCCTTTCATTCTACTGTGGAAACTAGTCTTTTTTTACGTCGCCACACGGTCCTATATCAAAGCAAACTACGCTTACTGGGCCAGGCGGCGCGGAGCATCTCTGCTCTTCGTGTTTCAAAACACGCTGCATAAACGTCCGTAACTCCTCGATGCCTTCACTTACAATTTTAAAACTTTGACACCGCCAAGCGACTACCGTTCTCAGTACGTGATATCAATTTCAACTAGATACGCCCTCACTGTCCCAGGCAAAAACACACTCAAAGGCGTAAATACAAACCGAAGAGAAACACGGATTACACAAACGCACGCAAAAGCTACGTTTTCGTCTTATGTAGTTACAAATTAAACACTTTCCATTACTCTCCTTTCATTCTACTGTGGAAACTAGTCTTTTTTTACGTCGCCACACGGTCCTATATCAAAGCAAACTACGCTTACTGGGCCAGGCGGCGCGGAGCATCTCTGCTCTTCGTGTTTCAAAACACGCTGCATAAACGTCCGTAACTCCTCGATGCCTTCACTTACAATTTTAAAACTTTGACACCGCCAAGCGACTACCGTTCTCAGTACGTGATATCAATTTCAACTAGATACGCCCTCACTGTCCCAGGCAAAAACACACTCAAAGGCGTAAATACAAACCGAAGAGAAACACGGATTACACAAACGCACGCAAAAGCTACGTTTTCGTCTTATGTAGTTACAAATTAAACACTTTCCATTACTCTCCTTTCATTCTACTGTGGAAACTAGTCTTTTTTTACGTCGCCACACGGTCCTATATCAAAGCAAACTACGCTTACTGGGCCAGGCGGCGCGGAGCATCTCTGCTCTTCGTGTTTCAAAACACGCTGCATAAACGTCCGTAACTCCTCGATGCCTTCACTTACAATTTTAAAACTTTGACACCGCCAAGCGACTACCGTTCTCAGTACGTGATATCAATTTCAACTAGATACGCCCTCACTGTCCCAGGCAAAAACACACTCAAAGGCGTAAATACAAACCGAAGAGAAACACGGATTACACAAACGCACGCAAAAGCTACGTTTTCGTCTTATGTAGTTACAAATTAAACACTTTCCATTACTCTCCTTTCATTCTACTGTGGAAACTAGTCTTTTTTTACGTCGCCACACGGTCCTATATCAAAGCAAACTACGCTTACTGGGCCAGGCGGCGCGGAGCATCTCTGCTCTTCGTGTTTCAAAACACGCTGCATAAACGTCCGTAACTCCTCGATGCCTTCACTTACAATTTTAAAACTTTGACACCGCCAAGCGACTACCGTTCTCAGTACGTGATATCAATTTCAACTAGATACGCCCTCACTGTCCCAGGCAAAAACACACTCAAAGGCGTAAATACAAACCGAAGAGAAACACGGATTACACAAACGCACGCAAAAGCTACGTTTTCGTCTTATGTAGTTACAAATTAAACACTTTCCATTACTCTCCTTTCATTCTACTGTGGAAACTAGTCTTTTTTTACGTCGCCACACGGTCCTATATCAAAGCAAACTACGCTTACTGGGCCAGGCGGCGCGGAGCATCTCTGCTCTTCGTGTTTCAAAACACGCTGCATAAACGTCCGTAACTCCTCGATGCCTTCACTTACAATTTTAAAACTTTGACACCGCCAAGCGACTACCGTTCTCAGTACGTGATATCAATTTCAACTAGATACGCCCTCACTGTCCCAGGCAAAAACACACTCAAAGGCGTAAATACAAACCGAAGAGAAACACGGATTACACAAACGCACGCAAAAGCTACGTTTTCGTCTTATGTAGTTACAAATTAAACACTTTCCATTACTCTCCTTTCATTCTACTGTGGAAACTAGTCTTTTTTTACGTCGCCACACGGTCCTATATCAAAGCAAACTACGCTTACTGGGCCAGGCGGCGCGGAGCATCTCTGCTCTTCGTGTTTCAAAACACGCTGCATAAACGTCCGTAACTCCTCGATGCCTTCACTTACAATTTTAAAACTTTGACACCGCCAAGCGACTACCGTTCTCAGTACGTGATATCAATTTCAACTAGATACGCCCTCACTGTCCCAGGCAAAAACACACTCAAAGGCGTAAATACAAACCGAAGAGAAACACGGATTACACAAACGCACGCAAAAGCTACGTTTTCGTCTTATGTAGTTACAAATTAAACACTTTCCATTACTCTCCTTTCATTCTACTGTGGAAACTAGTCTTTTTTTACGTCGCCACACGGTCCTATATCAAAGCAAACTACGCTTACTGGGCCAGGCGGCGCGGAGCATCTCTGCTCTTCGTGTTTCAAAACACGCTGCATAAACGTCCGTAACTCCTCGATGCCTTCACTTACAATTTTAAAACTTTGACACCGCCAAGCGACTACCGTTCTCAGTACGTGATATCAATTTCAACTAGATACGCCCTCACTGTCCCAGGCAAAAACACACTCAAAGGCGTAAATACAAACCGAAGAGAAACACGGATTACACAAACGCACGCAAAAGCTACGTTTTCGTCTTATGTAGTTACAAATTAAACACTTTCCATTACTCTCCTTTCATTCTACTGTGGAAACTAGTCTTTTTTTACGTCGCCACACGGTCCTATATCAAAGCAAACTACGCTTACTGGGCCAGGCGGCGCGGAGCATCTCTGCTCTTCGTGTTTCAAAACACGCTGCATAAACGTCCGTAACTCCTCGATGCCTTCACTTACAATTTTAAAACTTTGACACCGCCAAGCGACTACCGTTCTCAGTACGTGATATCAATTTCAACTAGATACGCCCTCACTGTCCCAGGCAAAAACACACTCAAAGGCGTAAATACAAACCGAAGAGAAACACGGATTACACAAACGCACGCAAAAGCTACGTTTTCGTCTTATGTAGTTACAAATTAAACACTTTCCATTACTCTCCTTTCATTCTACTGTGGAAACTAGTCTTTTTTTACGTCGCCACACGGTCCTATATCAAAGCAAACTACGCTTACTGGGCCAGGCGGCGCGGAGCATCTCTGCTCTTCGTGTTTCAAAACACGCTGCATAAACGTCCGTAACTCCTCGATGCCTTCACTTACAATTTTAAAACTTTGACACCGCCAAGCGACTACCGTTCTCAGTACGTGATATCAATTTCAACTAGATACGCCCTCACTGTCCCAGGCAAAAACACACTCAAAGGCGTAAATACAAACCGAAGAGAAACACGGATTACACAAACGCACGCAAAAGCTACGTTTTCGTCTTATGTAGTTACAAATTAAACACTTTCCATTACTCTCCTTTCATTCTACTGTGGAAACTAGTCTTTTTTTACGTCGCCACACGGTCCTATATCAAAGCAAACTACGCTTACTGGGCCAGGCGGCGCGGAGCATCTCTGCTCTTCGTGTTTCAAAACACGCTGCATAAACGTCCGTAACTCCTCGATGCCTTCACTTACAATTTTAAAACTTTGACACCGCCAAGCGACTACCGTTCTCAGTACGTGATATCAATTTCAACTAGATACGCCCTCACTGTCCCAGGCAAAAACACACTCAAAGGCGTAAATACAAACCGAAGAGAAACACGGATTACACAAACGCACGCAAAAGCTACGTTTTCGTCTTATGTAGTTACAAATTAAACACTTTCCATTACTCTCCTTTCATTCTACTGTGGAAACTAGTCTTTTTTTACGTCGCCACACGGTCCTATATCAAAGCAAACTACGCTTACTGGGCCAGGCGGCGCGGAGCATCTCTGCTCTTCGTGTTTCAAAACACGCTGCATAAACGTCCGTAACTCCTCGATGCCTTCACTTACAATTTTAAAACTTTGACACCGCCAAGCGACTACCGTTCTCAGTACGTGATATCAATTTCAACTAGATACGCCCTCACTGTCCCAGGCAAAAACACACTCAAAGGCGTAAATACAAACCGAAGAGAAACACGGATTACACAAACGCACGCAAAAGCTACGTTTTCGTCTTATGTAGTTACAAATTAAACACTTTCCATTACTCTCCTTTCATTCTACTGTGGAAACTAGTCTTTTTTTACGTCGCCACACGGTCCTATATCAAAGCAAACTACGCTTACTGGGCCAGGCGGCGCGGAGCATCTCTGCTCTTCGTGTTTCAAAACACGCTGCATAAACGTCCGTAACTCCTCGATGCCTTCACTTACAATTTTAAAACTTTGACACCGCCAAGCGACTACCGTTCTCAGTACGTGATATCAATTTCAACTAGATACGCCCTCACTGTCCCAGGCAAAAACACACTCAAAGGCGTAAATACAAACCGAAGAGAAACACGGATTACACAAACGCACGCAAAAGCTACGTTTTCGTCTTATGTAGTTACAAATTAAACACTTTCCATTACTCTCCTTTCATTCTACTGTGGAAACTAGTCTTTTTTTACGTCGCCACACGGTCCTATATCAAAGCAAACTACGCTTACTGGGCCAGGCGGCGCGGAGCATCTCTGCTCTTCGTGTTTCAAAACACGCTGCATAAACGTCCGTAACTCCTCGATGCCTTCACTTA
The DNA here is from genome assembly GCF_023864275.1 of Schistocerca cancellata. NCBI lineage: Eukaryota > Metazoa > Arthropoda > Insecta > Orthoptera > Acrididae > Schistocerca > Schistocerca cancellata. Next base: position 11,570 of record NW_026047056.1, on the reverse strand, counting down.
CAATTTTAAAACTTTGACACCGCCAAGCGACTACCGTTCTCAGTACGTGATATCAATTTCAACTAGATACGCCCTCACTGTCCCAGGCAAAAACACACTCAAAGGCGTAAATACAAACCGAAGAGAAACACGGATTACACAAACGCACGCAAAAGCTACGTTTTCGTCTTATGTAGTTACAAATTAAACACTTTCCATTACTCTCCTTTCATTCTACTGTGGAAACTAGTCTTTTTTTACGTCGCCACACGGTCCTATATCAAAGCAAACTACGCTTACTGGGCCAGGCGGCGCGGAGCATCTCTGCTCTTCGTGTTTCAAAACACGCTGCATAAACGTCCGTAACTCCTCGATGCCTTCACTTACAATTTTAAAACTTTGACACCGCCAAGCGACTACCGTTCTCAGTACGTGATATCAATTTCAACTAGATACGCCCTCACTGTCCCAGGCAAAAACACACTCAAAGGCGTAAATACAAACCGAAGAGAAACACGGATTACACAAACGCACGCAAAAGCTACGTTTTCGTCTTATGTAGTTACAAATTAAACACTTTCCATTACTCTCCTTTCATTCTACTGTGGAAACTAGTCTTTTTTTACGTCGCCACACGGTCCTATATCAAAGCAAACTACGCTTACTGGGCCAGGCGGCGCGGAGCATCTCTGCTCTTCGTGTTTCAAAACACGCTGCATAAACGTCCGTAACTCCTCGATGCCTTCACTTACAATTTTAAAACTTTGACACCGCCAAGCGACTACCGTTCTCAGTACGTGATATCAATTTCAACTAGATACGCCCTCACTGTCCCAGGCAAAAACACACTCAAAGGCGTAAATACAAACCGAAGAGAAACACGGATTACACAAACGCACGCAAAAGCTACGTTTTCGTCTTATGTAGTTACAAATTAAACACTTTCCATTACTCTCCTTTCATTCTACTGTGGAAACTAGTCTTTTTTTACGTCGCCACACGGTCCTATATCAAAGCAAACTACGCTTACTGGGCCAGGCGGCGCGGAGCATCTCTGCTCTTCGTGTTTCAAAACACGCTGCATAAACGTCCGTAACTCCTCGATGCCTTCACTTACAATTTTAAAACTTTGACACCGCCAAGCGACTACCGTTCTCAGTACGTGATATCAATTTCAACTAGATACGCCCTCACTGTCCCAGGCAAAAACACACTCAAAGGCGTAAATACAAACCGAAGAGAAACACGGATTACACAAACGCACGCAAAAGCTACGTTTTCGTCTTATGTAGTTACAAATTAAACACTTTCCATTACTCTCCTTTCATTCTACTGTGGAAACTAGTCTTTTTTTACGTCGCCACACGGTCCTATATCAAAGCAAACTACGCTTACTGGGCCAGGCGGCGCGGAGCATCTCTGCTCTTCGTGTTTCAAAACACGCTGCATAAACGTCCGTAACTCCTCGATGCCTTCACTTACAATTTTAAAACTTTGACACCGCCAAGCGACTACCGTTCTCAGTACGTGATATCAATTTCAACTAGATACGCCCTCACTGTCCCAGGCAAAAACACACTCAAAGGCGTAAATACAAACCGAAGAGAAACACGGATTACACAAACGCACGCAAAAGCTACGTTTTCGTCTTATGTAGTTACAAATTAAACACTTTCCATTACTCTCCTTTCATTCTACTGTGGAAACTAGTCTTTTTTTACGTCGCCACACGGTCCTATATCAAAGCAAACTACGCTTACTGGGCCAGGCGGCGCGGAGCATCTCTGCTCTTCGTGTTTCAAAACACGCTGCATAAACGTCCGTAACTCCTCGATGCCTTCACTTACAATTTTAAAACTTTGACACCGCCAAGCGACTACCGTTCTCAGTACGTGATATCAATTTCAACTAGATACGCCCTCACTGTCCCAGGCAAAAACACACTCAAAGGCGTAAATACAAACCGAAGAGAAACACGGATTACACAAACGCACGCAAAAGCTACGTTTTCGTCTTATGTAGTTACAAATTAAACACTTTCCATTACTCTCCTTTCATTCTACTGTGGAAACTAGTCTTTTTTTACGTCGCCACACGGTCCTATATCAAAGCAAACTACGCTTACTGGGCCAGGCGGCGCGGAGCATCTCTGCTCTTCGTGTTTCAAAACACGCTGCATAAACGTCCGTAACTCCTCGATGCCTTCACTTACAATTTTAAAACTTTGACACCGCCAAGCGACTACCGTTCTCAGTACGTGATATCAATTTCAACTAGATACGCCCTCACTGTCCCAGGCAAAAACACACTCAAAGGCGTAAATACAAACCGAAGAGAAACACGGATTACACAAACGCACGCAAAAGCTACGTTTTCGTCTTATGTAGTTACAAATTAAACACTTTCCATTACTCTCCTTTCATTCTACTGTGGAAACTAGTCTTTTTTTACGTCGCCACACGGTCCTATATCAAAGCAAACTACGCTTACTGGGCCAGGCGGCGCGGAGCATCTCTGCTCTTCGTGTTTCAAAACACGCTGCATAAACGTCCGTAACTCCTCGATGCCTTCACTTACAATTTTAAAACTTTGACACCGCCAAGCGACTACCGTTCTCAGTACGTGATATCAATTTCAACTAGATACGCCCTCACTGTCCCAGGCAAAAACACACTCAAAGGCGTAAATACAAACCGAAGAGAAACACGGATTACACAAACGCACGCAAAAGCTACGTTTTCGTCTTATGTAGTTACAAATTAAACACTTTCCATTACTCTCCTTTCATTCTACTGTGGAAACTAGTCTTTTTTTACGTCGCCACACGGTCCTATATCAAAGCAAACTACGCTTACTGGGCCAGGCGGCGCGGAGCATCTCTGCTCTTCGTGTTTCAAAACACGCTGCATAAACGTCCGTAACTCCTCGATGCCTTCACTTACAATTTTAAAACTTTGACACCGCCAAGCGACTACCGTTCTCAGTACGTGATATCAATTTCAACTAGATACGCCCTCACTGTCCCAGGCAAAAACACACTCAAAGGCGTAAATACAAACCGAAGAGAAACACGGATTACACAAACGCACGCAAAAGCTACGTTTTCGTCTTATGTAGTTACAAATTAAACACTTTCCATTACTCTCCTTTCATTCTACTGTGGAAACTAGTCTTTTTTTACGTCGCCACACGGTCCTATATCAAAGCAAACTACGCTTACTGGGCCAGGCGGCGCGGAGCATCTCTGCTCTTCGTGTTTCAAAACACGCTGCATAAACGTCCGTAACTCCTCGATGCCTTCACTTACAATTTTAAAACTTTGACACCGCCAAGCGACTACCGTTCTCAGTACGTGATATCAATTTCAACTAGATACGCCCTCACTGTCCCAGGCAAAAACACACTCAAAGGCGTAAATACAAACCGAAGAGAAACACGGATTACACAAACGCACGCAAAAGCTACGTTTTCGTCTTATGTAGTTACAAATTAAACACTTTCCATTACTCTCCTTTCATTCTACTGTGGAAACTAGTCTTTTTTTACGTCGCCACACGGTCCTATATCAAAGCAAACTACGCTTACTGGGCCAGGCGGCGCGGAGCATCTCTGCTCTTCGTGTTTCAAAACACGCTGCATAAACGTCCGTAACTCCTCGATGCCTTCACTTACAATTTTAAAACTTTGACACCGCCAAGCGACTACCGTTCTCAGTACGTGATATCAATTTCAACTAGATACGCCCTCACTGTCCCAGGCAAAAACACACTCAAAGGCGTAAATACAAACCGAAGAGAAACACGGATTACACAAACGCACGCAAAAGCTACGTTTTCGTCTTATGTAGTTACAAATTAAACACTTTCCATTACTCTCCTTTCATTCTACTGTGGAAACTAGTCTTTTTTTACGTCGCCACACGGTCCTATATCAAAGCAAACTACGCTTACTGGGCCAGGCGGCGCGGAGCATCTCTGCTCTTCGTGTTTCAAAACACGCTGCATAAACGTCCGTAACTCCTCGATGCCTTCACTTACAATTTTAAAACTTTGACACCGCCAAGCGACTACCGTTCTCAGTACGTGATATCAATTTCAACTAGATACGCCCTCACTGTCCCAGGCAAAAACACACTCAAAGGCGTAAATACAAACCGAAGAGAAACACGGATTACACAAACGCACGCAAAAGCTACGTTTTCGTCTTATGTAGTTACAAATTAAACACTTTCCATTACTCTCCTTTCATTCTACTGTGGAAACTAGTCTTTTTTTACGTCGCCACACGGTCCTATATCAAAGCAAACTACGCTTACTGGGCCAGGCGGCGCGGAGCATCTCTGCTCTTCGTGTTTCAAAACACGCTGCATAAACGTCCGTAACTCCTCGATGCCTTCACTTACAATTTTAAAACTTTGACACCGCCAAGCGACTACCGTTCTCAGTACGTGATATCAATTTCAACTAGATACGCCCTCACTGTCCCAGGCAAAAACACACTCAAAGGCGTAAATACAAACCGAAGAGAAACACGGATTACACAAACGCACGCAAAAGCTACGTTTTCGTCTTATGTAGTTACAAATTAAACACTTTCCATTACTCTCCTTTCATTCTACTGTGGAAACTAGTCTTTTTTTACGTCGCCACACGGTCCTATATCAAAGCAAACTACGCTTACTGGGCCAGGCGGCGCGGAGCATCTCTGCTCTTCGTGTTTCAAAACACGCTGCATAAACGTCCGTAACTCCTCGATGCCTTCACTTACAATTTTAAAACTTTGACACCGCCAAGCGACTACCGTTCTCAGTACGTGATATCAATTTCAACTAGATACGCCCTCACTGTCCCAGGCAAAAACACACTCAAAGGCGTAAATACAAACCGAAGAGAAACACGGATTACACAAACGCACGCAAAAGCTACGTTTTCGTCTTATGTAGTTACAAATTAAACACTTTCCATTACTCTCCTTTCATTCTACTGTGGAAACTAGTCTTTTTTTACGTCGCCACACGGTCCTATATCAAAGCAAACTACGCTTACTGGGCCAGGCGGCGCGGAGCATCTCTGCTCTTCGTGTTTCAAAACACGCTGCATAAACGTCCGTAACTCCTCGATGCCTTCACTTACAATTTTAAAACTTTGACACCGCCAAGCGACTACCGTTCTCAGTACGTGATATCAATTTCAACTAGATACGCCCTCACTGTCCCAGGCAAAAACACACTCAAAGGCGTAAATACAAACCGAAGAGAAACACGGATTACACAAACGCACGCAAAAGCTACGTTTTCGTCTTATGTAGTTACAAATTAAACACTTTCCATTACTCTCCTTTCATTCTACTGTGGAAACTAGTCTTTTTTTACGTCGCCACACGGTCCTATATCAAAGCAAACTACGCTTACTGGGCCAGGCGGCGCGGAGCATCTCTGCTCTTCGTGTTTCAAAACACGCTGCATAAACGTCCGTAACTCCTCGATGCCTTCACTTACAATTTTAAAACTTTGACACCGCCAAGCGACTACCGTTCTCAGTACGTGATATCAATTTCAACTAGATACGCCCTCACTGTCCCAGGCAAAAACACACTCAAAGGCGTAAATACAAACCGAAGAGAAACACGGATTACACAAACGCACGCAAAAGCTACGTTTTCGTCTTATGTAGTTACAAATTAAACACTTTCCATTACTCTCCTTTCATTCTACTGTGGAAACTAGTCTTTTTTTACGTCGCCACACGGTCCTATATCAAAGCAAACTACGCTTACTGGGCCAGGCGGCGCGGAGCATCTCTGCTCTTCGTGTTTCAAAACACGCTGCATAAACGTCCGTAACTCCTCGATGCCTTCACTTACAATTTTAAAACTTTGACACCGCCAAGCGACTACCGTTCTCAGTACGTGATATCAATTTCAACTAGATACGCCCTCACTGTCCCAGGCAAAAACACACTCAAAGGCGTAAATACAAACCGAAGAGAAACACGGATTACACAAACGCACGCAAAAGCTACGTTTTCGTCTTATGTAGTTACAAATTAAACACTTTCCATTACTCTCCTTTCATTCTACTGTGGAAACTAGTCTTTTTTTACGTCGCCACACGGTCCTATATCAAAGCAAACTACGCTTACTGGGCCAGGCGGCGCGGAGCATCTCTGCTCTTCGTGTTTCAAAACACGCTGCATAAACGTCCGTAACTCCTCGATGCCTTCACTTACAATTTTAAAACTTTGACACCGCCAAGCGACTACCGTTCTCAGTACGTGATATCAATTTCAACTAGATACGCCCTCACTGTCCAGGCAAAAACACACTCAAAGGCGTAAATACAAACCGAAGAGAAACACGGATTACACAAACGCACGCAAAAGCTACGTTTTCGTCTTATGTAGTTACAAATTAAACACTTTCCATTACTCTCCTTTCATTCTACTGTGGAAACTAGTCTTTTTTTACGTCGCCACACGGTCCTATATCAAAGCAAACTACGCTTACTGGGCCAGGCGGCGCGGAGCATCTCTGCTCTTCGTGTTTCAAAACACGCTGCATAAACGTCCGTAACTCCTCGATGCCTTCACTTACAATTTTAAAACTTTGACACCGCCAAGCGACTACCGTTCTCAGTACGTGATATCAATTTCAACTAGATACGCCCTCACTGTCCCAGGCAAAAACACACTCAAAGGCGTAAATACAAACCGAAGAGAAACACGGATTACACAAACGCACGCAAAAGCTACGTTTTCGTCTTATGTAGTTACAAATTAAACACTTTCCATTACTCTCCTTTCATTCTACTGTGGAAACTAGTCTTTTTTTACGTCGCCACACGGTCCTATATCAAAGCAAACTACGCTTACTGGGCCAGGCGGCGCGGAGCATCTCTGCTCTTCGTGTTTCAAAACACGCTGCATAAACGTCCGTAACTCCTCGATGCCTTCACTTACAATTTTAAAACTTTGACACCGCCAAGCGACTACCGTTCTCAGTACGTGATATCAATTTCAACTAGATACGCCCTCACTGTCCCAGGCAAAAACACACTCAAAGGCGTAAATACAAACCGAAGAGAAACACGGATTACACAAACGCACGCAAAAGCTACGTTTTCGTCTTATGTAGTTACAAATTAAACACTTTCCATTACTCTCCTTTCATTCTACTGTGGAAACTAGTCTTTTTTTACGTCGCCACACGGTCCTATATCAAAGCAAACTACGCTTACTGGGCCAGGCGGCGCGGAGCATCTCTGCTCTTCGTGTTTCAAAACACGCTGCATAAACGTCCGTAACTCCTCGATGCCTTCACTTACAATTTTAAAACTTTGACACCGCCAAGCGACTACCGTTCTCAGTACGTGATATCAATTTCAACTAGATACGCCCTCACTGTCCCAGGCAAAAACACACTCAAAGGCGTAAATACAAACCGAAGAGAAACACGGATTACACAAACGCACGCAAAAGCTACGTTTTCGTCTTATGTAGTTACAAATTAAACACTTTCCATTACTCTCCTTTCATTCTACTGTGGAAACTAGTCTTTTTTTACGTCGCCACACGGTCCTATATCAAAGCAAACTACGCTTACTGGGCCAGGCGGCGCGGAGCATCTCTGCTCTTCGTGTTTCAAAACACGCTGCATAAACGTCCGTAACTCCTCGATGCCTTCACTTACAATTTTAAAACTTTGACACCGCCAAGCGACTACCGTTCTCAGTACGTGATATCAATTTCAACTAGATACGCCCTCACTGTCCCAGGCAAAAACACACTCAAAGGCGTAAATACAAACCGAAGAGAAACACGGATTACACAAACGCACGCAAAAGCTACGTTTTCGTCTTATGTAGTTACAAATTAAACACTTTCCATTACTCTCCTTTCATTCTACTGTGGAAACTAGTCTTTTTTTACGTCGCCACACGGTCCTATATCAAAGCAAACTACGCTTACTGGGCCAGGCGGCGCGGAGCATCTCTGCTCTTCGTGTTTCAAAACACGCTGCATAAACGTCCGTAACTCCTCGATGCCTTCACTTACAATTTTAAAACTTTGACACCGCCAAGCGACTACCGTTCTCAGTACGTGATATCAATTTCAACTAGATACGCCCTCACTGTCCCAGGCAAAAACACACTCAAAGGCGTAAATACAAACCGAAGAGAAACACGGATTACACAAACGCACGCAAAAGCTACGTTTTCGTCTTATGTAGTTACAAATTAAACACTTTCCATTACTCTCCTTTCATTCTACTGTGGAAACTAGTCTTTTTTACGTCGCCACACGGTCCTATATCAAAGCAAACTACGCTTACTGGGCCAGGCGGCGCGGAGCATCTCTGCTCTTCGTGTTTCAAAACACGCTGCATAAACGTCCGTAACTCCTCGATGCCTTCACTTACAATTTAAAACTTTGACACCGCCAAGCGACTACCGTTCTCAGTACGTGATATCAATTTCAACTAGATACGCCCTCACTGTCCCAGGCAAAAACACACTCAAAGGCGTAAATACAAACCGAAGAGAAACACGGATTACACAAACGCACGCAAAAGCTACGTTTTCGTCTTATGTAGTTACAAATTAAACACTTTCCATTACTCTCCTTTCATTCTACTGTGGAAACTAGTCTTTTTTTACGTCGCCACACGGTCCTATATCAAAGCAAACTACGCTTACTGGGCCAGGCGGCGCGGAGCATCTCTGCTCTTCGTGTTTCAAAACACGCTGCATAAACGTCCGTAACTCCTCGATGCCTTCACTTACAATTTTAAAACTTTGACACCGCCAAGCGACTACCGTTCTCAGTACGTGATATCAATTTCAACTAGATACGCCCTCACTGTCCCAGGCAAAAACACACTCAAAGGCGTAAATACAAACCGAAGAGAAACACGGATTACACAAACGCACGCAAAAGCTACGTTTTCGTCTTATGTAGTTACAAATTAAACACTTTCCATTACTCTCCTTTCATTCTACTGTGGAAACTAGTCTTTTTTTACGTCGCCACACGGTCCTATATCAAAGCAAACTACGCTTACTGGGCCAGGCGGCGCGGAGCATCTCTGCTCTTCGTGTTTCAAAACACGCTGCATAAACGTCCGTAACTCCTCGATGCCTTCACTTACAATTTTAAAACTTTGACACCGCCAAGCGACTACCGTTCTCAGTACGTGATATCAATTTCAACTAGATACGCCCTCACTGTCCCAGGCAAAAACACACTCAAAGGCGTAAATACAAACCGAAGAGAAACACGGATTACACAAACGCACGCAAAAGCTACGTTTTCGTCTTATGTAGTTACAAATTAAACACTTTCCATTACTCTCCTTTCATTCTACTGTGGAAACTAGTCTTTTTTTACGTCGCCACACGGTCCTATATCAAAGCAAACTACGCTTACTGGGCCAGGCGGCGCGGAGCATCTCTGCTCTTCGTGTTTCAAAACACGCTGCATAAACGTCCGTAACTCCTCGATGCCTTCACTTACAATTTTAAAACTTTGACACCGCCAAGCGACTACCGTTCTCAGTACGTGATATCAATTTCAACTAGATACGCCCTCACTGTCCCAGGCAAAAACACACTCAAAGGCGTAAATACAAACCGAAGAGAAACACGGATTACACAAACGCACGCAAAAGCTACGTTTTCGTCTTATGTAGTTACAAATTAAACACTTTCCATTACTCTCCTTTCATTCTACTGTGGAAACTAGTCTTTTTTTACGTCGCCACACGGTCCTATATCAAAGCAAACTACGCTTACTGGGCCAGGCGGCGCGGAGCATCTCTGCTCTTCGTGTTTCAAAACACGCTGCATAAACGTCCGTAACTCCTCGATGCCTTCACTTACAATTTTAAAACTTTGACACCGCCAAGCGACTACCGTTCTCAGTACGTGATATCAATTTCAACTAGATACGCCCTCACTGTCCCAGGCAAAAACACACTCAAAGGCGTAAATACAAACCGAAGAGAAACACGGATTACACAAACGCACGCAAAAGCTACGTTTTCGTCTTATGTAGTTACAAATTAAACACTTTCCATTACTCTCCTTTCATTCTACTGTGGAAACTAGTCTTTTTTTACGTCGCCACACGGTCCTATATCAAAGCAAACTACGCTTACTGGGCCAGGCGGCGCGGAGCATCTCTGCTCTTCGTGTTTCAAAACACGCTGCATAAACGTCCGTAACTCCTCGATGCCTTCACTTACAATTTTAAAACTTTGACACCGCCAAGCGACTACCGTTCTCAGTACGTGATATCAATTTCAACTAGATACGCCCTCACTGTCCCAGGCAAAAACACACTCAAAGGCGTAAATACAAACCGAAGAGAAACACGGATTACACAAACGCACGCAAAAGCTACGTTTTCGTCTTATGTAGTTACAAATTAAACACTTTCCATTACTCTCCTTTCATTCTACTGTGGAAACTAGTCTTTTTTTACGTCGCCACACGGTCCTATATCAAAGCAAACTACGCTTACTGGGCCAGGCGGCGCGGAGCATCTCTGCTCTTCGTGTTTCAAAACACGCTGCATAAACGTCCGTAACTCCTCGATGCCTTCACTTACAATTTTAAAACTTTGACACCGCCAAGCGACTACCGTTCTCAGTACGTGATATCAATTTCAACTAGATACGCCCTCACTGTCCCAGGCAAAAACACACTCAAAGGCGTAAATACAAACCGAAGAGAAACACGGATTACACAAACGCACGCAAAAGCTACGTTTTCGTCTTATGTAGTTACAAATTAAACACTTTCCATTACTCTCCTTTCATTCTACTGTGGAAACTAGTCTTTTTTTACGTCGCCACACGGTCCTATATCAAAGCAAACTACGCTTACTGGGCCAGGCGGCGCGGAGCATCTCTGCTCTTCGTGTTTCAAAACACGCTGCATAAACGTCCGTAACTCCTCGATGCCTTCACTTACAATTTTAAAACTTTGACACCGCCAAGCGACTACCGTTCTCAGTACGTGATATCAATTTCAACTAGATACGCCCTCACTGTCCCAGGCAAAAACACACTCAAAGGCGTAAATACAAACCGAAGAGAAACACGGATTACACAAACGCACGCAAAAGCTACGTTTTCGTCTTATGTAGTTACAAATTAAACACTTTCCATTACTCTCCTTTCATTCTACTGTGGAAACTAGTCTTTTTTTACGTCGCCACACGGTCCTATATCAAAGCAAACTACGCTTACTGGGCCAGGCGGCGCGGAGCATCTCTGCTCTTCGTGTTTCAAAACACGCTGCATAAACGTCCGTAACTCCTCGATGCCTTCACTTACAATTTTAAAACTTTGACACCGCCAAGCGACTACCGTTCTCAGTACGTGATATCAATTTCAACTAGATACGCCCTCACTGTCCCAGGCAAAAACACACTCAAAGGCGTAAATACAAACCGAAGAGAAACACGGATTACACAAACGCACGCAAAAGCTACGTTTTCGTCTTATGTAGTTACAAATTAAACACTTTCCATTACTCTCCTTTCATTCTACTGTGGAAACTAGTCTTTTTTTACGTCGCCACACGGTCCTAT
>NW_026047055.1:0-35439 GCF_023864275.1 Schistocerca cancellata | reverse complement strand
CACGGTTATTGTATGAGTAATCTCGAGTAAAACCTGGCAGGAGTAACGATTAAGCTCTTAAGATACACAACTAGTGACATAACACTTCTGACAGGCTGGCCACAGTAACAAAATGATGTCAAATTGAGTAAGTAACTTGCAGGAATTGCTATGACCATCCTCAGGTAGCCAATGCCTCGATACCAAAAGTATTGCATCAGTAAATTCGAGTACTCACTGGCAGGAGTAACGATAACTCTCTTATGATACACAACTAGTGACGTATCGCATCTGGCAGACTGTCACAGCAACAAAATAATGTAAAACGGTGTAAGAAACTGGCAGGAATAACTATGACACTCCTGAGGTAGCGAATGCATCATCACGTAAAGTATGGTATCAGTAAATTTGAGTACTCACTGCCAGGAGTAACGATAACTCTCTTACGATACACAGCTAGTGACGTATGGCTTGTGGCAGACTGGCCACAGTAACAGAATAATGTAAAATGTGGTTAGAAACTGGCAGGAATAACGATGACCCTCCTTAGTTAGCGAATGCAGCGTCACCAAGAGTATTACACCAGTAAATTCGAGTAGTCACTGGCAGGAGTAACGATAACTTTCTTACGATACACAATTAGTGACGTATCGCTCCTTGCAGACTGGCCACCGTAAAAAAATAAATAAAATATGGTAAGAAACTGGCAGGAATAACTATGACTTTCCTGAGGTAGCCAATGCCACGTCACCAAGAGTATTACAATACCAAATTTGAGTGGTCACTGGCAGGAGTAACGATAAATCTCATCATAATACAAAACTGGTGACGTATCGCTTCTTGCAGACTGGCCACAATAACAAATAATGTGAAACTGGGTGAGCAACCCTGACCAGTAACTATGACTCTCTTACGGTAGCCAATGCCTCGTCACCACGGTTATTGTATGAGTAATCTCGAGTAAAACCTGGCAGGAGTAACGATTAAGCTCTTAAGATACACAACTAGTGACGTAACACTTCTGACAGGCTGGCCACAGTAACAAAATGATGTCAAATGGAGTAAGTAACTTGCAGGAATTGCTATGACCATCCTCAGGTAGCCAATGCCTCGATACCAAAAGTATTGCATCAGTAAATTCGAGTACTCACTGGCAGGAGTAACGATAACTCTCTTATGATACACAACTAGTGACGTATCGCATCTGGCAGACTGTCACAGCAACAAAATAATGTAAAACGGTGTAAGAAACTGGCAGGAATAACTATGACACTCCTGAGGTAGCGAATGCATCATCACGTAAAGTATGGTATCAGTAAATTTGAGTACTGACAGCCAGGAGTAACGATAACTCTCTTACGATACACAGCTAGTGACGTATGGCTTGTGGCAGACTGGCCACAGTAACAGAATAATGTAAAATGTGGTTAGAAACTGGCAGGAATAACGATGACCCTCCTTAGTTAGCGAATGCAGCGTCACCAAGAGTATTACACCAGTAAATTCGAGTAGTCACTGGCAGGAGTAACGATAACTCTCTTACGATACACAATTAGTGACGTATCGCTCCTTGCAGACTGGCCACCGTAAAAAAAAATAAATAAAATATGGTAAGAAACTGGCAGGAATAACTATGACTTTCCTGAGGTAGCCAATGCCACGTCACCAAGAGTATTACAATACCAAATTTGAGTGGTCACTGGCAGGAGTAACGATAACTCTCATCATAATACAAAACTAGTGACGTATCGCTTCTTGCAGACTGGCCACAATAACAAATAATGTGAAACTGGGTGAGCAACCCTGACCAGTAACTATGACTCACTTAAGGTATCGAATGCCTCGTCACCACGGTTATTGTATGAGTAATCTCGAGTAAAACCTGGCAGGAGTAACGATTAAGCTCTTAAGATACACAACTAGTGACATAACACTTCTGACAGGCTGGCCACAGTAACAAAATGATGTCAAATGGAGTAAGTAACTTGCAGGAATTGCTATGACCATCCTCAGGTAGCCAATGCCTCGATACCAAAAGTATTGCATCAGTAAATTCGAGTACTCACTGGCAGGAGTAACGATAACTCTCTTATGATACACAACTAGTGACGTATCGCATCTGGCAGACTGTCACAGCAACAAAATAATGTAAAACGGTGTAAGAAACTGGCAGGAATAACTATGACACTCCTGAGGTAGCGAATGCATCATCACGTAAAGTATGGTATCAGTAAATTTGAGTACTCACTGCCAGGAGTAACGATAACTCTCTTACGATACACAGCTAGTGACGTATGGCTTGTGGCAGACTGGCCACAGTAACAGAATAATGTAAAATGTGGTTAGAAACTGGCAGGAATAACGATGACCCTCCTTAGTTATTGAATGCAGCGTCACCAAGGGTAATACACCAGTAAATTCGAGTAGTCACTGGCAGGAGTAACGATAACTCTCTTACGATACACAATTAGTGACGTATCGCTGCTTGCAGACTGGCCACCGTAAAAAAATAAATAAAATATGGTAAGAAACTGGCAGGAATAACTATGACTTTCCTGAGGTAGCCAATGCCACGTCACCAAGAGTATTACAATACCAAATTTGAGTGGTCACTGGCAGGAGTAACGATAACTCTCATCATAATACAAAACTGGTGACGTATCGCTTCTTGCAGACTGGCCACAATAACAAATAATGTGAAACTGGGTGAGCAACCCTGACCAGTAACTATGACTCTCTTAAGGTAGCCAATGCCTCGTCACCACGGTAATAGTATGAGTAATCTCGAGTAAAACCTGGCAGGAGTAACGATTAAGCTCTTAAGATACACAACTAGTGACATAACACTTCTGACAGGCTGGCCACAGTAACAAAATGATGTCAAATGGAGTAAGTAACTTGCAGGAATTGCTATGACCATCCTCAGGTAGCCAATGCCTCGATACCAAAAGTATTGCATCAGTAAATTCGAGTACTCACTGGCAGGAGTAACGATAACTCTCTTATGATACACAACTAGTGATGTATCGCATCTGGCAGACTGTCACAGCAACAAAATAATGTGAAACGGTGTAAGAAACTGGCAGGAATAACAATGACACTCCTGAGGTATCGAATGCATCATCACGTAAAGTATGGTATCAGTAAATTTGAGTACTCACTGCCAGGAGTAATGATAACTCTCTTACGATACACAGCTAGTGACGTATGGCTTGTGGCAGACTGGCCACAGTAACAGAATAATGTAAAATGTGGTTAGAAACTGGCAGGAATAACGATGACCCTCCTTAGTTAGCGAATGCAGCGTCACCAAGAGTATTACACCAGTAAATTCGAGTAGTCACTGGCAGGAGTAACGATAACTCTCTTACGATACACAATTAGTGATGTATCGCTCCTTGCAGACTGGCCACCGTAAAAAAATAAATAAAATATGGTAAGAAACTGGCAGGAATAACTATGACTTTCCTGAGGTAGCCAATGCCACGTCACCAAGAGTATTACAATACCAAATTTGAGTGGTCACTGGCAGGAGTAACGATAACTCTCATCATAAAACAAAACTGGTGACGTATCGCTTCTTGCAGACTGGCCACAATAACAAATAATGTGAAACTGGGTGAGCAACCCTGACCAGTAACTATGACTCTCTTAAGGTAGCCAATGCCTCGTCACCACGGTTATTGTATGAGTAATCTCGAGTAAAACCTGGCAGGAGTAACGATTAAGCTCTTAAGATACACAACTAATGACATAACACTTCTGACAGGCTGGCCACAGTAACAAAATGATGTCAAATGGAGTAAGTAACTTGCAGGAATTGCTATGACCATCCTCAGGTAGCCAATGCCTCGATACCAAAAGTATTGCATCAGTAAATTCGAGTACTCACTGGCAGGAGTAACGATAACTCTCTTATGATACACAACTAGTGACGTATCGCATCTGGCAGACTGTCACAGCAACAAAATAATGTAAAACGGTGTAAGAAACTGGCAGGAATAACTATGACACTCCTGAGGTAGCGAATGCATCATCACGTAAAGTATGGTATCAGTAAATTTGAGTACTCACTGCCAGGAGTAACGATAACTCTTTTACGATACACAGCTAGTGACGTATGGCTTGTGGCAGACTGGCCACAGTAACAGAATAATGTAAAATGTGGTTAGAAACTGGCAGGAATAACGATGACCCTCCTTAGTTAGCGAATGCAGCGTCACCAAGAGTATTACACCAGTAAATTCGAGTAGTCACTGGCAGGAGTAACGATAACTCTCTTACGATACACAATTAGTGACGTATCGCTCCTTGCAGACTGGCTACCGCAAAAAAAAAAAAATAAAATATGGTAAGAAACTGGCAGGAATAACTATGACTTTCCTGAGGTAGCCAATGCCACGTCACCAAGAGTATTACAATACCAAATTTGAGTGGTCACTGGCAGGAGTAACGATAACTCTCATCATAATACAAAACTAGTGACGTATCGCTTCTTGCAGACTGGCAACAATAACAAATAATGTGAAACTGGGTGAGCAACCCTGACCAGTAACTATGACTCTCTTAAGGTATCCAATGCCTCGTCACCACGGTTATTGTATGAGTAATCTCGAGTAAAACCTGGCAGGAGTAACGATTAAGCTCTTAAGATACACAACTAGTGACATAACACTTCTGACAGGCTGGCCACAGTAACAAAATGATGTCAAATGGAGTAAGTAACTTGCAGGAATTGCTATGACCATCCTCTGGTAGCCAATGCCTCGATACCAAAAGTATTGCATCAGTAAATTCGAGTACTCACTGGCAGGAGTAACGATAACTCTCTTATGATACACAACTAGTGACGTATCGCATCTGGCAGACTGTCACAGCAACAAAATAATGTAAAACGGTGTAAGAAACTGGCAGGAATAACTATGACACTCCTGAGGTAGCGAATGCATCATCACGTAAAGTATGGTATCAGTAAATTTGAGTACTCACTGCCAGGAGTAACGATAACTCTCTTACGATACACAGCTAGTGACGTATGGCTTGTGGCAGACTGTCCACAGTAACAGAATAATGTAAAATGTGGTTAGAAACTGGCAGGAATAACGATGTCCCTCCTTAGTTAGCGAATGCAGCGTCACCAAGAGTATTACACCAGTAAATTCGAGTAGTCACTGACAGGAGTAACGATAACTCTCTTACGATACACAATTAGTGACGTATCGCTCCTTGCAGACTGGCCACCGTAAAAAAATAAATAAAATATGGTAAGAAACTGGCAGGAATAACTATGACTTTCCTGAGGTAGCCAATGCCACGTCACCAAGAGTATTACAATACCAAATTTGTGTGGTCACTGGCAGGAGTAATGATAACTCTCATCATAATACAAAACTGGTGACGTATCGCTTCTTGCAGACTGGCCACAATAACAAATAATGTGAAACTGGGTGAGCAACCCTGACCAGTAACTATGACTCTCTTAAGGTAGCCAATGCCTCGTCACCACGGTTATTGTATGAGTAATCTCGAGTAAAACCTGGCAGGAGTAACGATTAAGCTCTTAAGATACACAACTAGTGACATAACACTTCTGACAGGCTGGCCACAGTAACAAAATGATGTCAAATGGAGTAAGTAACTTGCAGGAATTGCTATGACCATCCTCAGGTAGCCAATGCCTCGATACCAAAAGTATTGCGTCAGTAAATTCGAGTACTCACTGGCAGGAGTAACGATAACTCTCTTATGATACACAACTAGTGACGTATCGCATCTGGCAGACTGTCACAGCCACAAAATAATGTAAAACGGTGTAAGAAACTGGCAGGAATAACTATGACACTCCTGAGGTAGCAAATGCATCATCACGTAAAGTATGGTATCAGTAAATTTGAGTACTCACTGCCAGGAGTAACGATAACTCTCTTACGATACACAGCTAGTGACGTATGGCTTGTGGCAGACTGGCCACAGTAACAGAATAATGTAAAATGTGGTTAGAAACTGGCAGGAATAACGATGACCCTCCTTAGTTAGCGAATGCAGCGTCACCAAGAGTATTACACCAGTAAATTCGAGTAGTCACTGGCAGGAGTAACGATAACTCTCTTACGATACACAATTAGTGACGTATCGCTCCTTGCAGACAGGCCACCGTAAAAAAATAAATAAAATATGGTAAGAAACTGGCAGGAATAACTATGACTTTCCTGAGGTAGCCAATGCCACGTCACCAAGAGTATTACAATACCAAATTTGAGTGGTCACTGGCAGGAGTAACGATAACTCTCATCATAATACAAAACTGGTGACGTATCGCTTCTTGCAGACTGGCCACAATAACAAATAATGTGAAACTAGGTGAGCAACCCTGACCAGTAACTATGACTCTCTTAAGGTAGCCAATGCCTCGTCACCACCGTTATTGTATGAGTAATCTCGAGTAAAACCTGGCAGGAGTAACGATTAAGCTCTTAAGATACACAACTAGTGACATAACACTTCTGACAGGCTGGCCACAGTAACAAAATGATGTCAAATGGAGTAAGTAACTTGCAGGAATTGCTATGACCATCCTTAGGTAGCCAATGCCTCGATACCAAAAGTATTGCATCAGTAAATTCGAGTACTCACTGGCAGGAGTAACGATAACTCTCTTATGATACTCAACTAGTGACGTATCGCATCTGGCAGACTGTCACAGCAACAAAATAATGTAAAACGGTGTAAGAAACTGGCAGGAATAACTATGACACTCCTGAGGTAGCGAATGCATCATCACGTAAAGTATGGTATCAGTAAATTTGAGTACTCACTGCCAGGAGTAACGATAACTCTTTTACGATACACAGCTAGTGACGTATGGCTTGTGGCAGACTGGCCACAGTAACAGAATAATGTAAAATGTGGTTAGAAACTGGCAGGAATAACGATGACCCTCCTTAGTTAGCGAATGCAGCGTCACCAAGAGTATTACACCAGTAAATTCGAGTAGTCACTGGCAGGAGTAACGATAACTCTCTTACGATACACAATTAGTGACGTATCGCTCCTTGCAGACTGGCCACCGTAAAAAAATAAATAAAATATGGTAAGAAACTGGCAGGAATAACTATGACTTTCCTGAGGTAGCCAATGCCACGTCACCAAGAGTATTACAATACCAAATTTGAGTGGTCACTGGCAGGAGTAACGATAACTCTCATCATAATACAAAACTAGTGACGTATCGCTTCTTGCAGACTGGCAACAATAACAAATAATGTGAAACTGGGTGAGCAACCCTGACCAGTAACTATGACTCTCTTAAGGTATCCAATGCCTCGTCACCACGGTTATTGTATGAGTAATCTCGAGTAAAACCTGGCAGGAGTAACGATTAAGCTCTTAAGATACACAACTAGTGACATAACACTTCTGACAGGCTGGCCACAGTAACAAAATGATGTCAAATGGAGTAAGTAACTTGCAGGAATTGCTATGACCATCCTCAGGTAGCCAATGCCTCGATACCAAAAGCATTGCATCAGTAAATTCGAGTACTCACTGGCAGGAGTAACGATAACTCTCTTATGATACACAACTAGTGACGTATCGCATCTGGCAGACTGTCACAGCAACAAAATAATGTAAAACGGTGTAAGAAACTGGCAGGAATAACTATGACACTCCTGAGGTAGCGAATGCATCATCACGTAAAGTATGGTATCAGTAAATTTGAGTACTCACTGCCAGGAGTAACGATAACTCTCTTACGATACACAGCTAGTGACGTATGGCTTGTGGCAGACTGTCCACAGTAACAGAATAATGTAAAATGTGGTTAGAAACTGGCAGGAATAACGATGTCCCTCCTTAGTTAGCGAATGCAGCGTCACCAAGAGTATTACACCAGTAAATTCGAGTAGTCACTGACAGGAGTAACGATAACTCTCTTACGATACACAATTAGTGACGTATCGCTCCTTGCAGACTGGCCACCGTAAAAAAATAAATAAAATATGGTAAGAAACTGGCAGGAATAACTATGACTTTCCTGAGGTAGCCAATGCCACGTCACCAAGAGTATTACAATACCAAATTTGTGTGGTCACTGGCAGGAGTAATGATAACTCTCATCATAATACAAAACTGGTGACGTATCGCTTCTTGCAGACTGGCCACAATAACAAATAATGTGAAACTGGGTGAGCAACCCTGACCAGTAACTATGACTCTCTTAAGGTAGCCAATGCCTCGTCACCACGGTTATTGTATGAGTAATCTCGAGTAAAACCTGGCAGGAGTAACGATTAAGCTCTTAAGATACACAACTAGTGACATAACACTTCTGACAGGCTGGCCACAGTAACAAAATGATGTCAAATGGAGTAAGTAACTTGCAGGAATTGCTATGACCATCCTCAGGTAGCCAATGCCTCGATACCAAAAGTATTGCGTCAGTAAATTCGAGTACTCACTGGCAGGAGTAACGATAACTCTCTTATGATACACAACTAGTGACGTATCGCATCTGGCAGACTGTCACAGCAACAAAATAATGTAAAACGGTGTAAGAAACTGGCAGGAATAACTATGACACTCCTGAGGTAGCAAATGCATCATCACGTAAAGTATGGTATCAGTAAATTTGAGTACTCACTGCCAGGAGTAACGATAACTCTCTTACGATACACAGCTAGTGACGTATGGCTTGTGGCAGACTGGCCACAGTAACAGAATAATGTAAAATGTGGTTAGAAACTGGCAGGAATAACGATGACCCTCCTTAGTTAGCGAATGCAGCGTCACCAAGAGTATTACACCAGTAAATTCGAGTAGTCACTGGCAGGAGTAACGATAACTCTCTTACGATACACAATTAGTGACGTATCGCTCCTTGCAGACAGGCCACCGTAAGAAAATAAATAAAATATGGTAAGAAACTGGCAGGAATAACTATGACTTTCCTGAGGTAGCCAATGCCACGTCACCAAGAGTATTACAATACCAAATTTGAGTGGTCACTGGCAGGAGTAACGATAACTCTCATCATAATACAAAACTGGTGACGTATCGCTTCTTGCAGACTGGCCACAATAACAAATAATGTGAAACTGGGTGAGCAACCCTGACCAGTAACTATGACTCTCTTAAGGAAGCCAATGCCTCGTCACCACCGTTATTGTATGAGTAATCTCGAGTAAAACCTGGCAGGAGTAACGATTAAGCTCTTAAGATACACAACTAGTGACATAACACTTCTGACAGGCTGGCCACAGTAACAAAATGATGTCAAATGGAGTAAGTAACTTGCAGGAATTGCTATGACCATCCTCAGGTAGCCAATGCCTCGATACCAAAAGTATTGCATCAGTAAATTCGAGTACTCACTGGCAGGAGTAACGATAACTCTCTTATGATACTCAACTAGTGACGTATCGCATCTGGCAGACTGTCACAGCAACAAAATAATGTAAAACGGTGTAAGAAACTGGCAGGAATAACTATGACACTCCTGAGGTAGCGAATGCATCATCACGTAAAGTATGGTATCAGTAAATTTGAGTACTCACTGCCAGGAGTAACGATAACTCTCTTACGATACACAGCTAGTGACGTATGGCTTGTGGCAGACTGGCCACAGTAACAGAATAATGTAAAATGTGGTTAGAAACTGGCAGGAATAACGATGACCCTCCTTAGTTAGCGAATGCAGCGTCACCAAGAGTATTACACCAGTAAATTCGAGTAGTCACTGGCAGGAGTAACGATAACTCTCTTACGATACACAATTAGTGACGTATCGCTCCTTGCAGACTGGCCACCGTAAAAAAATAAATAAAATATGGTAAGAAACTGGCAGGAATAACTATGACTTTCCTGAGGTAGCCAATGCCACGTCACCAAGAGTATTACAATACCAAATTTGAGTGGTCACTGGCAGGAGTAACGATAACTCTCATCATAATACAAAACTAGTGACGTATCGCTTCTTGCAGACTGGCAACAATAACAAATAATGTGAAACTGGGTGAGCAACCCTGACCAGTAACTATGACTCTCTTAAGGTATCCAATGCCTCGTCACCACGGTTATTGTATGAGTAATCTCGAGTAAAACCTGGCAGGAGTAACGATTAAGCTCTTAAGATACACAACTAGTGACATAACACTTCTGACAGGCTGGCCACAAAACAAAATGATGTCAAATGGAGTAAGTAACTTGCAGGAATTGCTATGACCATCCTCAGGTAGCCAATGCCTCGATACCAAAAGTATTGCATCAGTAAATTCGAGTACTCACTGGCAGGAGTAACGATAACTCTCTTATGATACACAACTAGTGACGTATCGCATCTGGCAGACTGTCACAGCAACAAAATAATGTAAAACGGTGTAAGAAACTGGCAGGAATAACTATGACACTCCTGAGGTAGCGAATGCATCATCACGTAAAGTATGGTATCAGTAAATTTGAGTACTCACTGCCAGGAGTAACGATAACTCTCTTACGATACACAGCTAGTGACGTATGGCTTGTGGCAGACTGGCCACAGTAACAGAATAATGTAAAATGTGGTTAGAAACTGGCAGGAATAACGATGTCCCTCCTTAGTTAGCGAATGCAGCGTCACCAAGAGTATTACACCAGTAAACTCGAGTAGTCACTGACAGGAGTAACGATAACTCTCTTACGATACACAATTAGTGACGTATCGCTCCTTGCAGACTGGCCACCGTAAAAAAATAAATAAAATATGGTAAGAAACTGGCAGGAATAACTATGACTTTCCTGAGGTAGCCAATGCCACGTCACCAAGAGTATTACAATACCAAATATGTGTGGTCACTGGCAGGAGTAATGATAACTCTCATCATAATACAAAACTGGTGACGTATCGCTTCTTGCAGACTGGCCACAATAACAAATAATGTGAAACTGGGTGAGCAACCCTGACCAGTAACTATGACTCTCTTAAGGTACCCAATGCCTCGTCACCACGGTTATTGTATGAGTAATCTCGAGTAAAACCTGGCAGGAGTAACGATTAAGCTCTTAAGATACACAACTAGTGACATAACACTTCTGACAGGCTGGCCACAGTAACAAAATGATGTCAAATGGAGTAAGTAACTTGCAGGAATTGCTATGACCATCCTCAGGTAGCCAATGCCTCGATACCAAAAGTATTGCGTCAGTAAATTGGAGTACTCACTGGCAGGAGTAACGATAACTCTCTTATGATACACAACTAGTGACGTATCGCATCTGGCAGACTGTCACAGCAACAAAATAATGTAAAACGGTGTAAGAAACTGGCAGGAATAACTATGACACTCCTGAGGTAGCGAATGCATCATCACGTAAAGTATGGTATCAGTAAATTTGAGTACTCACTGCCAGGAGTAACGATAACTCTCTTACGATACACAGCTAGTGACGTATGGCTTGTGGCAGACTGGCCACAGTAACAGAATAATGTAAAATGTGGTTAGAAACTGGCAGGAATAACGATGACCCTCCTTAGTTAGCGAATGCAGCGTCACCAAGAGTATTACACCAGTAAATTCGAGTAGTCACTGGCAGGAGTAACGATAACTCTCTTACGATACACAATTAGTGACGTATCGCTCCTTGCAGACAGGCCACCGTAAAAAAATAAATAAAATATGGTAAGAAACTGGCAGGAATAACTATGACTTTCTTGAGGTAGCCAATGCCACGTCACCAAGAGTATTACAATACCAAATTTGAGTGGTCACTGGCAGGAGTAACGATAACTCTCATCATAATACAAAACTGGTGACGTATCGCTTCTTGCAGACTGGCCACAATAACAAATAATGTGAAACTGGGTGAGCAAACCTGACTAGTAAATATGACTCTCTTAAGGTAGCCAATGCCTCGTCACCACGGTTATTGTATGAGTAATCTCGAGTAAAACCTGGCAGGAGTAACGATTAAGCTCTTAAGATACACAACTAGTGACATAACACTTCTGACAGGCTGGCCACAGTAACAAAATGATGTCAAATGGAGTAAGTAACTTGCAGGAATTGCTATGACCATCCTCAGGTAGCCAATGCCTCGATACCAAAAGTATTGCATCAGTAAATTCGAGTACTCACTGGCAGGAGTAACGATAACTCTCTTATGATACTCAACTAGTGACGTATCGCATCTGGCAGACTGTCACAGCAACAAAATAATGTAAAACGGTGTAAGAAACTGGCAGGAATAACTATGACACTCCTGAGGTAGCGAATGCATCATCACGTAAAGTATGGTATCAGTAAATTTGAGTACTCACTGCCAGGAGTAACGATAACTCTCTAACGATACACAGCTAGTGACGTATGGCTTGTGGCAGACTGGCCACAGTAACAGAATAATGTAAATTGTGGTTAGAAACTGGCAGGAATAACGATGACCCTCCTTAGTTAGCGAATGCAGCGTCACCAAGTGTATTACACCAGTATATTCGAGTAGTCACTGGCAGGAGTAACGATAACTCTCTTACGATACACAATTAGTGACGTATCGCTCCTTGCAGACAGGCCACCGTAAAAAAATAAATAAAATATGGTAAGAAACTGGCAGGAATAACTATGACTTTCCTGAGGTAGCCAATGCCACGTCACCAAGAGTATTACAATACCAAATTTGAGTGGTCACTGGCAGGAGTAACGATAACTCTCATCATAATACAAAACTGGTGACGTATCGCTTCTTGCAGACTGGCCACAATAACAAATAATGTGAAACTAGGTGAGCAACCCTGACCAGTAACTATGACTCTCTTAAGGTAGCCAATGCCTCGTCACCACCGTTATTGTATGAGTAATCTCGAGTAAAACCTGGCAGGAGTAACGATTAAGCTCTTAAGATACACAACTAGTGACATAACACTTCTGACAGGCTGGCCACAGTAACAAAATGATGTCAAATGGAGTAAGTAACTTGCAGGAATTGCTATGACCATCCTCAGGTAGCCAATGCCTCGATACCAAAAGTATTGCATCAGTAAATTCGAGTACTCACTGGCAGGAGTAACGATAACTCTCTTATGATACTCAAGTAGTGACGTATCGCATCTGGCAGACTGTCACAGCAACAAAATAATGTAAAACGGTGTAAGAAACTGGCAGGAATAACTATGACACTCCTGAGGTAGCGAATGCATCATCACGTAAAGTATGGTATCAGTAAATTTGAGTACTCACTGCCAGGAGTAACGATAACTCTCTTACGATACACAGCTAGTGACGTATGGCTTGTGGCAGACTGGCCACAGTAACAGAATAATGTAAAATGTGGTTAGAAACTGGCAGGAATAACGATGACCCTCCTTAGTTAGCGAATGCAGCGTCACCAAGAGTATTACACCAGTAAATTCGAGTAGTCACTGGCAGGAGTAACGATAACTCTCTTACGATACACAATTAGTGACGTATCGCTCCTTGCAGACTGGCCACCGTAAAAAAATAAATAAAATATGGTAAGAAACTGGCAGGAATAACTATGACTTTCCTGAGGTAGCCAATGCCACGTCACCAAGAGTATTACAATACCAAATTTGAGTGGTCACTGGCAGGAGTAACGATAACTCTCATCATAATACAAAACTAGTGACGTATCGCTTCTTGCAGACTGGCAACAATAACAAATAATGTGAAACTGGGTGAGCAACCCTGACCAGTAACTATGACTCTCTTAAGGTATCCAATGCCTCGTCACCACGCTTATTGTATGAGTAATCTCGAGTAAAACCTGGCAGGAGTAACGATTAAGCTCTTAAGATACACAACTAGTGACATAACACTTCTGACAGGCTGGCCACAGTAACAAAATGATGTCAAATGGAGTAAGTAACTTGCAGGAATTGCTATGACCATCCTCAGGTAGCCAATGCCTCGATACCAAAAGTATTGCATCAGTAAATTCGAGTACTCACTGGCAGGAGTAACGATAACTCTCTTATGATACACAACTAGTGACGTATCGCATCTGGCAGACTGTCACAGCAACAAAATAATGTAAAACGGTGTAAGAAACTGGCAGGAATAACTATGACACTCCTGAGGTAGCGAATGCATCATCACGTAAAGTATGGTATCAGTAAATTTGAGTACTCACTGCCAGGAGTAACGATAACTCTCTTACGATACACAGCTAGTGACGTATGGCTTGTGGCAGACTGTCCACAGTAACAGAATAATGTAAAATGTGGTTAGAAACTGGCAGGAATAACGATGTCCCTCCTTAGTTAGCGAATGCAGCGTCACCAAGAGTATTACACCAGTAAATTCGAGTAGTCACTGACAGGAGTAACGATAACTCTCTTACGATACACAATTAGTGACGTATCGCTCCTTGCAGACAGGCCACCGTAAAAAAATAAATAAAATATGGTAAGAAACTGGCAGGAATAACTATGACTTTCCTGAGGTAGCCAATGCCACGTCACCAAGAGTATTACAATACCAAATTTGAGTGGTCACTGGCAGGAGTAACGATAACTCTCATCATAATACAAAACTGGTGACGTATCGCTTCTTGCAGACTGGCCACAATAACAAATAATGTGAAACTAGGTGAGCAACCCTGACCAGTAACTATGACTCTCTTAAGGTAGCCAATGCCTCGTCACCACCGTTATTGTATGAGTAATCTCGAGTAAAACCTGGCAGGAGTAACGATTAAGCTCTTAAGATACACAACTAGTGACATAACACTTCTGACAGGCTGGCCACAGTAACAAAATGATGTCAAATGGAGTAAGTAACTTGCAGGAATTGCTATGACCATCCTCAGGTAGCCAATGCCTCGATACCAAAAGTATTGCATCAGTAAATTCGAGTACTCACTGGCAGGAGTAACGATAACTCTCTTATGATACTCAAGTAGTGACGTATCGCATCTGGCAGACTGTCACAGCAACAAAATAATGTAAAACGGTGTAAGAAACTGGCAGGAATAACTATGACACTCCTGAGGTAGCGAATGCATCATCACGTAAAGTATGGTATCAGTAAATTTGAGTACTCACTGCCAGGAGTAACGATAACTCTCTTACGATACACAGCTAGTGACGTATGGCTTGTGGCAGACTGGCCACAGTAACAGAATAATGTAAAATGTGGTTAGAAACTGGCAGG
Organism: Schistocerca cancellata; assembly: GCF_023864275.1. NCBI lineage: Eukaryota > Metazoa > Arthropoda > Insecta > Orthoptera > Acrididae > Schistocerca > Schistocerca cancellata. The sequence continues at coordinate 20,320 of NW_026047055.1, read as the reverse complement.
AATAACGATGACCCTCCTTAGTTAGCGAATGCAGCGTCACCAAGAGTATTACACCAGTAAATTCGAGTAGTCACTGGCAGGAGTAACGATAACTCTCTTACGATACACAATTAGTGACGTATCGCTCCTTGCAGACTGGCCACCGTAAAAAAATAAATAAAATATGGTAAGAAACTGGCAGGAATAACTATGACTTTCCTGAGGTAGCCAATGCCACGTCACCAAGAGTATTACAATACCAAATTTGAGTGGTCACTGGCAGGAGTAACGATAACTCTCATCATAATACAAAACTAGTGACGTATCGCTTCTTGCAGACTGGCAACAATAACAAATAATGTGAAACTGGGTGAGCAACCCTGACCAGTAACTATGACTCTCTTAAGGTATCCAATGCCTCGTCACCACGCTTATTGTATGAGTAATCTCGAGTAAAACCTGGCAGGAGTAACGATTAAGCTCTTAAGATACACAACTAGTGACATAACACTTCTGACAGGCTGGCCACAGTAACAAAATGATGTCAAATGGAGTAAGTAACTTGCAGGAATTGCTATGACCATCCTCAGGTAGCCAATGCCTCGATACCAAAAGTATTGCATCAGTAAATTCGAGTACTCACTGGCAGGAGTAACGATAACTCTCTTATGATACACAACTAGTGACGTATCGCATCTGGCAGACTGTCACAGCAACAAAATAATGTAAAACGGTGTAAGAAACTGGCAGGAATAACTATGACACTCCTGAGGTAGCGAATGCATCATCACGTAAAGTATGGTATCAGTAAATTTGAGTACTCACTGCCAGGAGTAACGATAACTCTCTTACGATACACAGCTAGTGACGTATGGCTTGTGGCAGACTGTCCACAGTAACAGAATAATGTAAAATGTGGTTAGAAACTGGCAGGAATAACGATGTCCCTCCTTAGTTAGCGAATGCAGCGTCACCAAGAGTATTACACCAGTAAATTCGAGTAGTCACTGACAGGAGTAACGATAACTCTCTTACGATACACAATTAGTGACGTATCGCTCCTTGCAGACTGGCCACCGTAAAAAAATAAATAAAATATGGTAAGAAACTGGCAGGAATAACTATGACTTTCCTGAGGTAGCCAATGCCACGTCACCAAGAGTATTACAATACCAAATTTGTGTGGTCACTGGCAGGAGTAATGATAACTCTCATCATAATACAAAACTGGTGACGTATCGCTTCTTGCAGACTGGCCACAATAACAAATAATGTGAAACTGGGTGAGCAACCCTGACCAGTAACTATGACTCTCTTAAGGTACCCAATGCCTCGTCACCACGGTTATTGTATGAGTAATCTCGAGTAAAACCTGGCAGGAGTAACGATTAAGCTCTTAAGATACACAACTAGTGACATAACACTTCTGACAGGCTGGCCACAGTAACAAAATGATGTCAAATGGAGTAAGTAACTTGCAGGAATTGCTATGACCATCCTCAGGTAGCCAATGCCTCGATACCAAAAGTATTGCGTCAGTAAATTGGAGTACTCACTGGCAGGAGTAACGATAACTCTCTTATGATACACAACTAGTGACGTATCGCATCTGGCAGACTGTCACAGCAACAAAATAATGTAAAACGGTGTAAGAAACTGGCAGGAATAACTATGACACTCCTGAGGTAGCGAATGCATCATCACGTAAAGTATGGTATCAGTAAATTTGAGTACTCACTGCCAGGAGTAACGATAACTCTCTTACGATACACAGCTAGTGACGTATGGCTTGTGGCAGACTGGCCACAGTAACAGAATAATGTAAAATGTGGTTAGAAACTGGCAGGAATAACGATGACCCTCCTTAGTTAGCGAATGCAGCGTCACCAAGAGTATTACACCAGTAAATTCGAGTAGTCACTGGCAGGAGTAACGATAACTCTCTTACGATACACAATTAGTGACGTATCGCTCCTTGCAGACAGGCCACCGTAAAAAAATAAATAAAATATGGTAAGAAACTGGCAGGAATAACTATGACTTTCCTGAGGTAGCCAATGCCACGTCACCAACAGTATTACAATACCAAATTTGAGTGGTCACTGGCAGGAGTAACGATAACTCTCATCATAATACAAAACTGGTGACGTATCGCTTCTTGCAGACTGGCCACAATAACAAATAATGTGAAACTGGGTGAGCAACCCTGACTAGTAAATATGACTCTCTTAAGGTTGCCAATGCCTCGTCACCACGGTTATTGTATGAGTAATCTCGAGTAAAACCTGGCAGGAGTAACGATTAAGCTCTTAAGATACACAACTAGTGACATAACACTTCTGACAGGCTGGCCACAGTAACAAAATGATGTCAAATGGAGTAAGTAACTTGCAGGAATTGCTATGACCATCCTCAGGTAGCCAATGCCTCGATACCAAAAGTATTGCATCAGTAAATTCGAGTACTCACTGGCAGGAGTAACGATAACTCTCTTATGATACACAACTAGTGACGTATCGCATCTGGCAGACTGTCACAGCAACAAAATAATGTAAAACGGTGTAAGAAACTGGCAGGAATAACTATGACACTCCTGAGGTAGCGAATGCATCATCACGTAAAGTATGGTATCAGTAAATTTGAGTACTCACTGCCAGGAGTAACGATAACTCTCTTACGATACACAGCTAGTGACGTATGGCTTGTGGCAGACTGTCCACAGTAACAGAATAATGTAAAATGTGGTTAGAAACTGGCAGGAATAACGATGTCCCTCCTTAGTTAGCGAATGCAGCGTCACCAAGAGTATTACACCAGTAAATTCGAGTAGTCACTGACAGGAGTAACGATAACTCTCTTACGATACACAATTAGTGACGTATCGCTCCTTGCAGACTGGCCACCGTAAAAAAATAAATAAAATATGGTAAGAAACTGGCAGGAATAACTATGACTTTCCTGAGGTAGCCAATGCCACGTCACCAAGAGTATTACAATACCAAATTTGTGTGGTCACTGGCACGAGTAATGATAACTCTCATCATAATACAAAACTGGTGACGTATCGCTTCTTGCAGACTGGCCACAATAACAAATAATGTGAAACTGGGTGAGCAACCCTGACCAGTAACTATGACTCTCTTAAGGTACCCAATGCCTCGTCACCACGGTTATTGTATGAGTAATCTCGAGTAAAACCTGGCAGGAGTAACGATTAAGCTCTTAAGATACACAACTAGTGACATAACACTTCTGACAGGCTGGCCACAGTAACAAAATGATGTCAAATGGAGTAAGTAACTTGCAGGAATTGCTATGACCATCCTCAGGTAGCCAATGCCTCGATACCAAAAGTATTGCGTCAGTAAATTGGAGTACTCACTGGCAGGAGTAACGATAACTCTCTTATGATACACAACTAGTGACGTATCGCATCTGGCAGACTGTCACAGCAACAAAATAATGTAAAACGGTGTAAGAAACTGGCAGGAATAACTATGACACTCCTGAGGTAGCGAATGCATCATCACGTAAAGTATGGTATCAGTAAATTTGAGTACTCACTGCCAGGAGTAACGATAACTCTCTTACGATACACAGCTAGTGACGTATGGCTTGTGGCAGACTGGCCACAGTAACAGAATAATGTAAAATGTGGTTAGAAACTGGCAGGAATAACGATGACCCTCCTTAGTTAGCGAATGCAGCGTCACCAAGAGTATTACACCAGTAAATTCGAGTAGTCACTGGCAGGAGTAACGATAACTCTCTTACGATACACAATTAGTGACGTATCGCTCCTTGCAGACAGGCCACCGTAAAAAAATAAATAAAATATGGTAAGAAACTGGCAGGAATAACTATGACTTTCCTGAGGTAGCCAATGCCACGTCACCAAGAGTATTACAATACCAAATTTGAGTGGTCACTGGCAGGAGTAACGATAACTCTCATCATAAAACAAAACTGGTGACGTATCGCTTCTTGCAGACTGGCCACAATAACAAATAATGTGAAACTGGGTGAGCAACCCTGACTAGTAAATATGACTCTCTTAAGGTAGCCAATGCCTCGTCACCACGGTTATTGTATGAGTAATCTCGAGTAAAACCTGGCAGGAGTAACGATTAAGCTCTTAAGATACACAACTAGTGACATAACACTTCTGACAGGCTGGCCACAGTAACAAAATGATGTCAAATGGAGTAAGTAACTTGCAGGAATTGCTATGACCATCCTCAGGTAGCCAATGCCTCGATACCAAAAGTATTGCATCAGTAAATTCGAGTACTCACTGGCAGGAGTAACGATAACTCTCTTATGATACTCAACTAGTGACGTATCGCATCTGGCAGACTGTCACAGCAACAAAATAATGTAAAACGGTGTAAGAAACTGGCAGGAATAACTATGACACTCCTGAGGTAGCGAATGCATCATCACGTAAAGTATGGTATCAGTAAATTTGAGTACTCACTGCCAGGAGTAACGATAACTCTCTAACGATACACAGCTAGTGACGTATGGCTTGTGGCAGACTGGCCACAGTAACAGAATAATGTAAATTGTGGTCAGAAACTGGCAGGAATAACGATGACCCTCCTTAGTTAGCGAATGCAGCGTCACCAAGTGTATTACACCAGTATATTCGAGTAGTCACTGGCAGGAGTAACGATAACTCTCTTACGATACACAATTAGTGACGTATCGCTCCTTGCAGACTGGCCACCGTAAAAAAATAAATAAAATATGGTAAGAAACTGGCAGGAATAACTATGACTTTCCTGAGGTAGCCAATGCCACGTCACCAAGAGTATTACAATACCAAATTTGAGTGGTCACTGGCAGGAGTAACGATAACTCTCATCATAATACCAAACTGGTGACGTATCGCTTCTTGCAGACTGGTCACAATAACAAATAATGTGAAACTGGGTGAGCAACCCTGACCAGTAACTATGACTCTCTTAAGGTAGCCAATGCCTCGTCACCACCGTTATTGTATGAGTAATCTCGAGTAAAACCTGGCAGGAGTAACGATTAAGCTCTTAAGATACACAACTAGTGACATAACACTTCTGACAGGCTGGCCACAGTAACAAAATGATGTCAAATGGAGTAAGTAACTTGCAGGAATTGCTATGACCATCCTCAGGTAGCCAGTGCCTCGATACCAAAAGTATTGCATCAGTAAATTCGAGTACTCACTGGCAGGAGTAACGATAACTCTCTTATGATACACAACTAGTGACGTATCGCATCTGTCAGACTGTCACAGCAACAAAATAATGTAAAACGGTGTAAGAAACTGGCAGGAATAACTATGACACTCCTGAGGTAGCGAATGCATCATCACGTAAAGTATGGTATCAGTAAATTTGAGTACTCACTGCCAGGAGTAACGATAACTCTCTTACGATACACAGCTAGTGACGTATGGCTTGTGGCAGACTGGCCACAGTAACAGAATAATGTAAAATGTGGTTAGAAACTGGCAGGAATAACGATGACCCTCCTTAGTTAGCGAATGCAGCGTCACCAAGAGTATTACACCAGTAAATTCGAGTAGTCACTGGCAGGAGTAACGATAACTCTCTTACGATACACAATTAGTGACGTATCGCTCCTTGCAGACTGGCCACCGTAAAAAAATAAATAAAATATGGTAAGAAACTGGCAGGAATAACTATGACTTTCCTGAGGTAGCCAATGCCACGTCACCAAGAGTATTACAATACCAAATTTGAGTGGTCACTGGCAGGAGTAACGATAACTCTCATCATAATACCAAACTGGTGACGTATCGCTTCTTGCAGACTGGTCACAATAACAAATAATGTGAAACTGGGTGAGCAACCCTGACCAGTAACTATGACTCTCTTAAGGTAGCCAATGCCTCGTCACCACGGTTATTGTATGAGTAATCTCGAGTAAAACCTGGCAGGAGTAACGATTAAGCTCTTAAGATACACAACTAGTGACATAACACTTCTGACAGGCTGGCCACAGTAACAAAATGATGTCAAATGGAGTAAGTAACTTGCAGGAATTGCTATGACCATCCTCAGGTAGCCAGTGCCTCGATACCAAAAGTATTGCATCAGTAAATTCGAGTACTCACAGGCAGGAGTAACGATAACTTTCTTATGATACACAACTAGTGACGTATCGCATCTGGCAGACTGTCACAGCAACAAAATAATGTAAAACGGTGTAGGAAACTGGCAGGAATAACTATGACACTCCTGAGGTAGCGAATGCATCATCACGTAAAGTATGGTATCAGTAAATTTGAGTACTCACTGCCAGGAGTAACGATAACTCTCTAACGATACACAGCTAGTGACGTATGGCTTGTGGCAGACTGGCCACAGTAACAGAATAATGTAAATTGTGGTTAGAAACTGGCAGGAATAACGATGACCCTCCTTAGTTAGCGAATGCAGCGTCACCAAGTGTATTACACCAGTATATTCGAGTAGTCACTGGCAGGAGTAACGATAACTCTCTTACGATACACAATTAGTGACGTATCGCTCCTTGCAGACTGGCCACCGTAAAAAAATAAATAAATTATGGTAAGAAACTGGCAGGAATAACTACGACTTTCCTGAGGTAGCCAATGCCACGTCACCAAGAGTATTACAATACCAAATTTGAGTGGTCACTGGCAGGAGTAACGATAACTCTCATCATAATACCAAACTGGTGACGTATCGCTTCTTGCAGACTGGTCACAATAACAAATAATGTGAAACTGGGTGAGCAACCCTGACCAGTAACTATGACTCTCTTAAGGTAGCCAATGCCTCGTCACCACGGTTATTGTATGAGTAATCTTGAGCAAAACCTGGCAGGAGTAACGATTAAGCTCTTAAGATACACAACTAGTGACATAACACTTCTGACAGGCTGGCCACAGTAACAAAATGATGTCAAATGGAGTAAGTAACTTGCAGGAATTGCTATGACCATCCTCAGGTAGCCAGTGCCTCGATACCAAAAGTATTGCATCAGTAAATTCGAGTACTCACTGGCAGGAGTAACGATAACTCTCTTATGATACACAACTAGTGACGTATCGCATCTGGCAGACTGTCACAGCAACAAAATAATGTAAAACGGTGTAAGAAACTGGCAGGAATAACTATGACACTCCTGAGGTAGCGAATGCATCATCACGTAAAGTATGGTATCAGTAAATTTGAGTACTCACTGCCAGGAGTAACGATAACTCTCTTACGATACACAGCTAGTGACGTATGGCTTGTGGCAGACTGGCCACAGTAACAGAATAATGTAAAATGTGGTTAGAAACTGGCAGGAATAACGATGACCCTCCTTAGTTAGCGAATGCAGCGTCACCAAGAGTATTACACCAGTAAATTCGAGTAGTCACTGGCAGGAGTAACGATAACTCTCTTACGATACACAATTAGTGACGTATCGCTCCTTGCAGACAGGCCACCGTAAAAAAACAAATAAAATATGGTAAGAAACTGGCAGGAATAACTATGACTTTCCTGAGGTAGCCAATGCCACGTCACCAAGAGTATTACAATACCAAATTTGTGTGGTCACTGGCAGGAGTAACGATAACTCTCATCATAATACAAAACTGGTGACGTATCGCTTCTTGCAGACTGGCCACAATAACAAATAATGTGAAACTGGGTGAGCAACCCTGACTAGTAAATATGACTCTCTTAAGGTAGCCAATGCCTCGTCACCACGGTTATTGTATGAGTAATCTCGAGTAAAACCTGGCAGGAGTAACGATTAAGCTCTTAAGATACACAACTAGTGACATAACACTTCTGACAGGCTGGCCACAGTAACAAAATGATGTCAAATGGAGTAAGTAACTTGCAGGAATTGCTATGACCATCCTCAGGTAGCCAATGCCTCGATACCAAAAGTATTGCATCAGTAAATTCGAGTACTCACTGGCAGGAGTAACGATAACTCTCTTATGATACTCAACTAGTGACGTATCGCATCTGGCAGACTGTCACAGCAACAAAATAATGTAAAACGGTGTAAGAAACTGGCAGGAATAACTATGACACTCCTGAGGTAGCGAATGCATCATCACGTAAAGTATGGTATCAGTAAATTTGAGTACTCACTGCCAGGAGTAACGATAACTCTCTAACGATACACAGCTAGTGACGTATGGCTTGTGGCAGACTGGCCACAGTAACAGAATAATGTAAATTGTGGTTAGAAACTGGCAGGAATAACGATGACCCTCCTTAGTTAGCGAATGCAGCGTCACCAAGTGTATTACACCAGTATATTCGAGTAGTCACTGGCAGGAGTAACGATAACTCTCTTACGATACACAATTAGTGACGTATCGCTCCTTGCAGACTGGCCACCGTAAAAAAATAAATAAAATATGGTAAGAAACTGGCAGGAATAACTACGACTTTCCTGAGGTAGCCAATGCCACGTCACCAAGAGTATTACAATACCAAATTTGAGTGGTCACTGGCAGGAGTAACGATAACTCTCATCATAATACCAAACTGGTGACGTATCGCTTCTTGCAGACTGGTCACAATAACAAATAATGTGAAACTGGGTGAGCAACCCTGACCAGTAACTATGACTCTCTTAAGGTAGCCAATGCCTCGTCACCACGGTTATTGTATGAGTAATCTCGAGTAAAACCTGGCAGGAGTAACGATTAAGCTCTTAAGATACACAACTAGTGACATAACACTTCTGACAGGCTGGCCACAGTAACAAAATGATGTCAAATGGAGTAAGTAACTTGCAGGAATTGCTATGACCATCCTCAGGTAGCCAGTGCCTCGATACCAAAAGTATTGCATCAGTAAATTCGAGTACTCACTGGCAGGAGTAACGATAACTCTCTTATGATACACAACTAGTGACGTATCGCATCTGGCAGACTGTCACAGCAACAAAATAATGTAAAACGGTGTAAGAAACTGGCAGGAATAACTATGACACTCCTGAGGTAGCGAATGCATCATCACGTAAAGTATGGTATCAGTAAATTTGAGTACTCACTGCCAGGAGTAACGATAACTCTCTTACGATACACAGCTAGTGACGTATGGCTTGTGGCAGACTGGCCACAGTAACAGAATAATGTAAAATGTGGTTAGAAACTGGCAGGAATAACGATGACCCTCCTTAGTTAGCGAATGCAGCGTCACCAAGAGTATTACACCAGTAAATTCGAGTAGTCACTGGCAGGAGTAACGATAACTCTCTTACGATACACAATTAGTGACGTATCGCTCCTTGCAGACTGGCCACCGTAAAAAAATAAATAAAATATGGTAAGAAACTGGCAGGAATAACTATGACTTTCCTGAGGTAGCCAATGCCACGTCACCAAGAGTATTACAATACCAAATTTGTGTGGTCACTGGCAGGAGTAATGATAACTCTCATCATAATACAAAACTGATGACGTATCGCTTCTTGCAGACTGGCCACAATAACAAATAATGTGAAACTGGGTGAGCAACCCTGACCAGTAACTATGACTCTCTTAAGGTAGCCAATGCCTCGTCACCACGGTTATTGTATGAGTAATCTCGAGTAAAACCTGGCAGGAGTAACGATTAAGCTCTTAACATACACAACTAGTGACATAACACTTCCGACAGGCTGGCCACAGTAACAAAATGATGTCAAATGGAGTAAGTAACTTGCAGGAATTGCTATGACCATCCTCAGGTAGCCAATGCCTCGATACCAAAAGTATTGCATCAGTAAATTCGAGTACTCACTGGCAGGAGTAACGATAACTCTCTTATGATACACAACTAGTGACGTATCGCATCTGGCAGACTGTCACAGCAACAAAATAATGTAAAACGGTGTAAGAAACTGGCAGGAATAACTATGACACTCCTGAGGTAGCGAATGCATCATCACGTAAAGTATGGTATCAGTAAATTTGAGTACTCACTGCCAGGAGTAACGATAACTCTCTAACGATACACAGCTAGTGACGTATGGCTTGTGGCAGACTGGACACAGTAACAGAATAATGTAAATTGTGGTTAGAAACTGGCAGGAATAACGATGACCCTCCTTAGTTAGCGAATGCAGCGTCACCAAGTGTATTACACCAGTATATTCGAGTAGTCACTGGCAGGAGTAACGATAACTCTCTTACGATACACAATTAGTGACGTATCGCTCCTTGCAGACTGGCCACCGTAAAAAAATAAATAAAATATGGTAAGAAACTGGCAGGAATAACTACGACTTTCCTGAGGTAGCCAATGCCACGTCACCAAGAGTATTACAATACCAAATTTGAGTGGTCACTGGCAGGAGTAACGATAACTCTCATCATAATACCAAACTGGTGACGTATCGCTTCTTGCAGACTGGTCACAATAACAAATAATGTACAACTGGGTGAGCAACCCTGACCAGTAACTATGACTCTCTTAAGGTAGCCAATGCCTCGTCACCACGGTTATTGTATGAGTAATCTCGAGTAAAACCTGGCAGGAGTAACGATTAAGCTCTTAACATACACAACTAGTGACATAACACTTCCGACAGGCTGGCCACAGTAACAAAATGATGTCAAATGGAGTAAGTAACTTGCAGGAATTGCTATGACCATCCTCAGGTAGCCAATGCCTCGATACCAAAAGTATTGCATCAGTAAATTCGAGTACTCACTGGCAGGAGTAACGATAACTCTCTTATGATACACAACTAGTGACGTATCGCATCTGGCAGACTGTCACAGCAACAAAATAATGTAAAACGGTGTAAGAAACTGGCAGGAATAACTATGACACTCCTGAGGTAGCGAATGCATCATCACGTAAAGTATGGTATCAGTAAATTTGAGTACTCACTGCCAGGAGTAACGATAACTCTCTAACGATACACAGCTAGTGACGTATGGCTTGTGGCAGACTGGACACAGTAACAGAATAATGTAAATTGTGGTTAGAAACTGGCAGGAATAACGATGACCCTCCTTAGTTAGCGAATGCAGCGTCACCAAGTGTATTACACCAGTATATTCGAGTAGTCACTGGCAGGAGTAACGATAACTCTCTTACGATACACAATTAGTGACGTATCGCTCCTTGCAGACTGGCCACCGTAAAAAAATAAATAAAATATGGTAAGAAACTGGCAGGAATAACTACGACTTTCCTGAGGTAGCCAATGCCACGTCACCAAGAGTATTACAATACCAAATTTGAGTGGTCACTGGCAGGAGTAACGATAACTCTCATCATAATACCAAACTGGTGACGTATCGCTTCTTGCAGACTGGTCACAATAACAAATAATGTACAACTGGGTGAGCAACCCTGACCAGTAACTATGACTCTCTTAAGGTAGCCAATGCCTCGTCACCACGGTTATTGTATGAGTAATCTCGAGTAAAACCTGGCAGGAGTAACGATTAAGCTCTTAAGATACACAACTAGTGACATAACACTTCTGACAGGCTGGCCACAGTAACAAAATGATGTCAAATGGAGTAAGTAACTTGCAGGAATTGCTATGACCATCCTCAGGTAGCCAGTGCCTCGATACCAAAAGTATTGCATCAGTAAATTCGAGTACTCACTGGCAGGAGTAACGATAACTCTCTTATGATACACAACTAGTGACGTATCGCATCTGGCAGACTGTCACAGCAACAAAATAATGTAAAACGGTGTAAGAAACTGGCAGGAATAACTATGACACTCCTGAGGTAGCGAATGCATCATCACGTAAAGTATGGTATCAGTAAATTTGAGTACTCACTGCCAGGAGTAACGATAACTCTCTTACGATACACAGCTAGTGACGTATGGCTTGTGGCAGACTGGCCACAGTAACAGAATAATGTAAAATGTGGTTAGAAACTGGCAGGAATAACGATGACCCTCCTTAGTTAGCGAATGCAGCGTCACCAAGAGTATTACACCAGTAAATTCGAGTAGTCACTGGCAGGAGTAACGATAACTCTCTTACGATACACAATTAGTGACGTATCGCTCCTTGCAGACTGGCCACCGTAAAAAAATAAATAAAATATGGTAAGAAACTGGCAGGAATAACTATGACTTTCCTGAGGTAGCCAATGCCACGTCACCAAGAGTATTACAATACCAAATTTGTGTGGTCACTGGCAGGAGTAATGATAACTCTCATCATAATACAAAACTGATGACGTATCGCTTCTTGCAGACTGGCCACAATAACAAATAATGTGAAACTGGGTGAGCAACCCTGACCAGTAACTATGACTCTCTTAAGGTAGCCAATGCCTCGTCACCACGGTTATTGTATGAGTAATCTCGAGTAAAACCTGGCAGGAGTAACGATTAAGCTCTTAACATACACAACTAGTGACATAACACTTCCGACAGGCTGGCCACAGTAACAAAATGATGTCAAATGGAGTAAGTAACTTGCAGGAATTGCTATGACCATCCTCAGGTAGCCAATGCCTCGATACCAAAAGTATTGCATCAGTAAATTCGAGTACTCACTGGCAGGAGTAACGATAACTCTCTTATGATACACAACTAGTGACGTATCGCATCTGGCAGACTGTCACAGCAACAAAATAATGTAAAACGGTGTAAGAAACTGGCAGGAATAACTATGACACTCCTGAGGTAGCGAATGCATCATCACGTAAAGTATGGTATCAGTAAATTTGAGTACTCACTGCCAGGAGTAACGATAACTCTCTTACGATACACAGCTAGTGACGTATGGCTTGTGGCAGACTGGCCACAGTAACAGAATAATGTAAAATGTGGTTAGAAACTGGCAGGACTAACGATGACCTTCCTTAGTTAGCGAATGCAGCGTCACCAAGAGTATTACACCAGTAAATTCGAGTAGTCACTGACAGGAGTAACGATAACTCTCTTACGATACACAATTAGTGACGTATCGCTCCTTGCAGACTGGCCACCGTATAAAAATAAATAAAATATGGTAAGAAACTGGCAGGAATAACTATGACTTTCCTGAGGTAGCCAATGCCACGTCACCAAGAGTATTACAATACCAAATTTGAGTGGTCACTGGCAGGAGTAACGATAACTCTCATCATAATACAAAACTGGTGACGTATCGCTTCTTGCAGACTGGCCACAATAACAAATAATGTGAAACTGGGTGAGCAACCCTGACCAGTAACTATGACTCTCTTAAGGTAGCCAATGCCTCGTTACCACGGTTATTGTATGAGTAATCTCGAGTAAAACCTGGCAGGAGTAACGATTAAGCTCTTAAGATACACAACTAGTGACATAACACTTCTGACAGGCTGGCCACAGTAACAAAATGAAGTCAAATGGAGTAAGTAACTTGCAGGAATTGCTATGACCATCCTCAGGTAGCCAATGCCTCGATACCAAAAGTATTGCATCAGTAAATTCGAGTACCCACTGGCAGGAGTAACGATAACTCTCTTATGATACACAACTAGTGACGTATCGCATCTGGCAGACTGTCACAGCAACAAAATAATGTAAAACGGTGTAAGAAACTGGCAGGAATAACTATGACACTCCTGAGGTAGCGAATGCATCATCACGTAAAGTATGGTATCAGTAAATTTGAGTACTCACTGCCAGGAGTAACGATAACTGTCTTACGATACACAGCTAGTGACGTATGGCTTGTGGCAGACTGGCCACAGTAACAGAATAATGTAAAATGTGGTTAGAAACTGGCAGGAATAACGATGACCCTCCTTAGTTAGCGAATGCAGCGTCACCAAGTGTATTACACCAGTATATTCGAGTAGTCACTGGCAGGAGTAACGATAACTCTCTTACGATACACAATTAGTGACGTATCGCTCCTTGCAGACTGGCCACCGTAAAAAAATAAATAAAATATGGTAAGAAACTGGCAGGAATAACTATGACTTTCCTGAGGTAGCCAATGCCACGTCACCAAGAGTATTACAATACCAAATTTGAGTGGTCACTGGCAGGAGTAACGATAACTCTCATCATAATACCAAACTGGTGACGTATCGCTTCTTGCAGACTGGTCACAATAACAAATAATGTGAAACTGGGTGAGCAACCCTGACCAGTAACTATGACTCTCTTAAGGTAGCCTATGCCACGTCACCACGGTTATTGTATGAGTAATCTCGAGTAAAACCTGGCAGGAGTAACGATTAAGCTCTTAAGATACACAACTAGTGACATAACACTTCTGACAGGCTGGCCACAGTAACAAATTGATGTCAAATGGAGTAAGTAACTTGCAGGAATTGCTATGACCATCCTCAGGTAGCCAATGCCTCGATACCAAAAGTATTGCATCAGTAAATTCGAGTACTCACTGGCAGGAGTAACGATAACTCTCTTATGATACACAACTAGAGACGTATCGCATCTGGCAGACTGTCACAGCAACAAAATAATGTAAAACGGTGTAAGAAACTGGCAGGAATAACTATGACACTCCTGAGGTAGCGAATGCATCATCACGTAAAGTATGGTATCAGTAAATTTGAGTACTCACTGCCAGGAGTAACGATAACTCTCTTACGATACACAGCTAGTGACGTATGGCTTGTGGCAGACTGGCCACAGTAACAGAATAATGTAAAATGTGGTTAGAAACTGGCAGGAATAACGATGACCCTCCTTAGTTAGCGAATGCAGCGTCACCAAGAGTATTACACCAGTAAATTCGAGTAGTCACTGGCAGGAGTAACGATAACTCTCTTACGATACACAATTAGTGACGTATCGCTCCTTGCAGACTGGCCACCGTAAAAAAATAAATAAAATATGGTAAGAAACTGGCAGGAATAACTATGACTTTCCTGAGGTAGCCAATGCCACGTCACCAAGAGTATTACAATACCAAATTTGAGTGGTCACTGGCAGGAGTAACGATAATTCTCATCATAATACAAAACTGGTGACGTATCGCTTCTTGCAGACTGGCCACAATAACAAATAATGTGAAACTGGGTGAGCAACCCTGACCAGTATCTATGAGTCTCTTAAGGTTGCCAATGCCTCGTCACCACGGTTATTGTATGAGTAAACTCGAGGAAAACCTGGCAGGAGTAACGATTAAGCTCTTAAGATACACAACTAGTGTTATAAGACTTCTGACAGGCTGGCCACAGTAACAAAATGATGTCAAATGGAGTAAGTAACTAGCAGGAATTACTATGACCATCCTCACGTAGCCAATGCCGCGATACCAAAAGTATTGCGTCAGTAAATTCGAGTACTCACTGGCAGGAGTAACGATAACTCTCATATGATACACAACTAGTGACGTATCGCATCTGGCAGACTGTCACAGCAACAAAATAATGTAAAACGGTGTAAGAAACTGGCAGGAATAACTATGACACTCCTGAGGTAGCGAATGCATCATCACGTAAAGCATGGTATCAGTAAATTTGAGTACTCACTGCCAGGAGTAACGATAACTCTCTTACGATACACAGCTAGTGACGTATGGCTTGTGGCAGACTGGCCACAGTAACAGAATAATGTAAAATGTGGTTAGAAACTGGCAGTAATAACGATGACCCTCCTTAGTTAGCGAATGCAGCGTCACCAAGAGTATTACACTAAATTCAAGTAGTCACTGGCCGGAGTAACGATAACTCTCTTACGATACACAATTAGTGACGTATCGCTCCTTGCAGACTGGCCACCGTAAAAAAATAAATAAAATATGGTAAGAAACTGGCAGGAATAACTATGACTTTCCTGAGGTAGCCAATGCCACGTCACCAAGAGTATTACAATACCAAATTTGAGTGGTCACTGGCAGGAGTAACGATAACTCTCATCATAATACAAAACTGGTGACGTATCGGTTCTTGCAGACTGGCCACAATAACAAAGAATGTGAAACTGGGTGAGCAACCCTGACCAGTAACTATGACTCTCTTAAGGTTGCCAATGCCTCGTCACCACGGTTATTGTATGAGTAATCTCGAGTAAAACCTGGCAGGAGTAACGATTAAGCTCTTAAGTTACACAACTAGTGACATAACACTTCTGACAGGCTGGCCATAGTAACAAAATGATGTCAAATGGAGTAAGTAACTTGCAGGAATTGCTATGACCATCCTCAGGTAGCCAGCCAATGCCTCGATACCAAAAGTATTGCATCAGTAAATTCGAGTACTCACTGGCAGGAGTAACGATAACTCTCTTATGATACACAACTAGTGACGTATCGCATCTGGCAGACTGTCACAGCAACAAAATAATGTAAAACGGTGTAAGAAACTGGCAGGAATAACTAAGACACTCCTGAGGTAGCGAATGCATCATCACGTAAAGTATGGTATCAGTAAATTTGAGTACTCACTGCCAGGAGTAACGATAACTCTCTTACGATACACAGCTAGTGACGTATGGCTTGTGGCAGACTGGCCACAGTAACAGAATAATGTAAAATGTGGTTAGAAACTGGCAGGAATAACGATGACCCTCCTTAGTTAGCGAATGCAGCGTCACCAAGAGTATTACACCAGTAAATTCGAGTAGTCACTGGCAGGAGTAACGATAACTCTCTTACGATACACAATTAGTGACGTATCGCTCCTTGCAGACTGGCCACCGTAAAAAAATAAATAAAATATGGTAAGAAACTGGCAGGAATAACTATGACTTTCCTGAGGTAGCCAATGCCACGTCACCAAGAGTATTACAATACCAAATTTGAGTGGTCACTGGCAGGAGTAACGATAACTCTCATCATAATACAAAACTGGTGACGTATCGCTTCTTGCAGACTGGCCACAATAACAAATAATGTGAAACTGGGTGAGCAACCCTGACCAGTAACTATGACTCTCTTAAGGTAGCCAATGCCTCGTCACCACGGTTATTGTATGAGTAATCTCGAGTAAAACCTGGCAGGAGTAACGATTAAGCTCTTAAGATACACAACTAGTGACATAACACTTCTGACAGGCTGGCCACAGTAACAAAATGATGTCAAATGGAGTAAGTAACTTGCAGGAATTGCTATGACCATCCTCAGGTAGCCAATGCCTCGATACCAAAAGTATTGCATCAGTAAATTCGAGTACTCACTGGCAGGAGTAACGATAAGTCTCTTATGATACACAACTAGTGACGTATTGCATCTGGCAGACTGTCACAGCAACAAAATAATGTAAAACGGTGTAAGAAACTGGCAGGAATAACTATGACACTCCTTAGTTAGCGAATGCAGCGTCACCAAGAGTATTACACCAGTAAATTCGAGTAGTCACTGGCAGGAGTAACGATAACTCTCTTACGATACACAATTAGTGACGTATCGCTCCTTGCAGACTGGCCACCGTAAAAAAATAAATAAAATATGGTAAGAAACTGGCAGGAATAACTATGACTTTCCTGAGGTAGCCAATGCCACGTCACCAAGAGTATTACAATACCAAATTTGAGTGGTCACTGGCAGGAGTAACGATAACTCTCATCATAATACAAAACTGGTGACGTATCGCTTCTTGCAGACTGGCCACAATAACAAATAATGTGAAACTGGGTGAGCAACCCTGACCAGTAACTATGACTCTCTTAAAGTAGCCAATGCCTCGTCACCACGGTTATTGTGTGAGTAATCTCGAGTAAAACCTGGCAGGAGTAACGATTAAGCTCTTAAGATACACAACTAGTGACATAACACTTCTGACAGGCTGGCCACAGTAACAAAATGATGTCAAATGGAGTAAGTAACTTGCAGGAATTGCTATGACCATCCTCAGGTAGCCAATGCCTCGATACCAAAAGTATTGCATCAGTAAATTCGAGTACTCACTGGCAGGAGTAACGATAACTCTCTTATGATACACAACTAGTGACGTATCGCATCTGGCAGACTGTCACAGCAACAAAATAAAGTAAAACGGTGTAAGAAACTGGCAGGAATAACTATGACACTCCTGAGGTAGCGAATGCATCATGACGTAAAGTATGGTATCAGTAAATTTGAGTACTCACTGCCAGGAGTAACGATAACTCTCTTACGATACACAGCTAGTGACGTATGGCTTGTGGCAGACTGGCCACAGTAACAGAATAATGTAAAATGTGGTTAGAAACTGGCAGTAATAACGATGACCCTCCTTAGTTAGCGAATGCAGCGTCACCAAGAGTATTACACCAGTAAATTCAAGTAGTCCCTGGCAGGAGTAACGATAACTCTCTTACGATACACAATTAGTGACGTATCGCTCCTTGCAGACTGGCCACCGTAAAAAAATAAATAAAATATGGTAAGAAACTGGCAGGAATAACTATGACTTTCCTGAGGTAGCCAATGCCACGTCACCAAGAGTATTACAATACCAAATTTGAGTGGTCACTGGCAGGAGTAACGATAACTCTCATCATAATACAAAACTGGTGACGTATCGCTTCTTGCAGACTGGCCACAATAACAAATAATGTGAAACTGGGTGAGCAACCCTGACCAGTAACTATGACTCTCTTAAGGTAGCCAATGCCTCGTCACCACGGTTATTGTATGAGTAATCTCGAGTAAAACCTGGCAGGAGTAACGATTAAGCTCTTCAGATACACAACTAGTGACATAACACTTCTGACAGGCTGGCCACAGTTACAAAATGATGTCAAATGGAGTAAGTAACTTGCAGGAATTGCTATGACCATCCTCAGGTAGCCAATGCCTCGATACCAAAAGTATTGCATCAGTAAATTCGAGTACTCACTGGCAGGAGTAACGATAACTCTCTTATGATACACAACTAGTGACGTATCGCATCTGGCAGACTGTCACAGCAACAAAATAATGTAAAACGGTGTAAGAAACTGGCAGGAATAACTATGACACTCCTGAGGTAGCGAATGCATCATCACGTAAAGTATGGTATCAGTAAATTTGAGTACTCACTGCCAGGAGTAACGATAACTCTCTTACGATACACAGCTAGTGACGTATGGCTTGTGGCAGACTGGCCACAGTAACAGAATAATGTAAAATGTGGTTAGAAACTGGCAGTAATAACGATGACCCTCCTTAGTTAGCGAATGCAGCGTCACCAAGAGTATTACACCAGTAAATTCAAGTAGTCCCTGGCAGGAGTAACGATAACTCTCTTACGATACACAATTAGTGACGTATCGCTCCTTGCAGACTGGCCACCGTAAAAAAATAAATAAAATATGGTAAGAAACTGGCAGGAATAACTATGACTTTCCTGAGGTAGCCAATGCCACGTCACCAAGAGTATTACAATACCAAATTTGAGTGGTCACTGGCAGGAGTAACGATAACTCTCATCATAATACAAAACTGGTGACGTATCGCTTCTTGCAGACTGGCCACAATAACAAATAATGTGAAACTGGGTGAGCAACCCTGACCAGTATCTATGAGTCTCTTAAGGTTGCCAATGCCTCGTCACCACGGTTATTGTATGAGTAAACTCGAGGAAAACCTGGCAGGAGTAACGATTAAGCTCTTAAGATACACAACTAGTGTTATAAGACTTCTGACAGGCTGGCCACAGTAACAAAATGATGTCAAATGGAGTAAGTAACTAGCAGGAATTACTATGACCATCCTCACGTAGCCAATGCCGCGATACCAAAAGTATTGCGTCAGTAAATTCGAGTACTCACTGGCAGGAGTAACGATAACTCTCATATGATACACAACTAGTGACGTATCGCATCTGGCAGACTGTCACAGCAACAAAATAATGTAAAACGGTGTAAGAAACTGGCAGGAATAACTATGACACTCCTGAGGTAGCGAATGCATCATCACGTAAAGCATGGTATCAGTAAATTTGAGTACTCACTGCCAGGAGTAACGATAACTCTCTTACGATACACAGCTAGTGACGTATGGCTTGTGGCAGACTGGCCACAGTAACAGAATAATGTAAAATGTGGTTAGAAACTGGCAGTAATAACGATGACCCTCCTTAGTTAGCGAATGCAGCGTCACCAAGAGTATTACACTAAATTCAAGTAGTCACTGGCCGGAGTAACGATAACTCTCTTACGATACACAATTAGTGACGTATCGCTCCTTGCAGACTGGCCACCGTAAAAAAATAAATAAAATATGGTAAGAAACTGGCAGGAATAACTATGACTTTCCTGAGGTAGCCAATGCCACGTCACCAAGAGTATTACAATACCAAATTTGAGTGGTCACTGGCAGGAGTAACGATAACTCTCATCATAATACAAAACTGGTGACGTATCGGTTCTTGCAGACTGGCCACAATAACAAAGAATGTGAAACTGGGTGAGCAACCCTGACCAGTAACTATGACTCTCTTAAGGTTGCCAATGCCTCGTCACCACGGTTATTGTAT
>NW_026047054.1:67500-70222 GCF_023864275.1 Schistocerca cancellata | reverse complement strand
AAGCTTAACCCTCACATTGTACTGCACATAGGTCCGTATGTACTGCATGATACGCTGTGGCACATGTGTGACCGTACAACGACTGCGCCCAACAACAGCGAACCATACGGTCCAAATGTTGTGCACTCAGCCACGTGCCGTCTCCCCATAACAGCTACATTGCAGTGTGGTACGCCATAGAGACGTGTGGGATTAACGGACGCCCTGGATGGCGATCAGCATGAGCCGTCTGTTGATGTAGTGGCGCGTGTATTCAAACGTAGTCGTCTCTTCTCACACAGTGTGATAGCATGGTGCACCGCGTTCCACATCTGCGACATGGTACAGATGCT
The DNA here is from genome assembly GCF_023864275.1 of Schistocerca cancellata. NCBI lineage: Eukaryota > Metazoa > Arthropoda > Insecta > Orthoptera > Acrididae > Schistocerca > Schistocerca cancellata. Next base: position 69,890 of record NW_026047054.1, on the reverse strand, counting down.
GGTTGACAGTCGGTCTCGTAATGGACATCGCATACGTAGGGGGCCACCTCCCACGTGTTCTCTAGTCGTGCACATTTTGTTGCGTGTATGTGGGCAGACGTAGTGTGTCGTGACACCTAACAGACAGGTATGCAATAATCGTTGCATTTGCAAACTGGGATGGACGTCTACGTTTGCTGGTGACGTTACGCAAATGAACAACTGGTAAACCCATTGTGGTGCGGTTGTTGTTGCTGGAGGTAAATCAGTAAGGGCAAATCTGTGTGTGAAGCGATACGCGGCGGTGGCTGGGTGGGACCGTCCCCGGCCGGTGAGGGGGGGCCGCCCGGCGTGCTGGCCGCGCGGTGCGTGGGCGCACGCGCTACAGCCGGCTGGTGGGGGCGCCCAGTGGCAGGCGCGCCGGCCGACGGACGCGGCAGGCGGCGCAGCTGCGCGCCGGGGCACCCTGCGCGCGGCGCCGGGCGGCCAAAGTGGGTCCTCGCGGGCCCGGTGCGAAGCGCGGTGGACATCTGCAGTGTGCTGGTCCGACTGAGGACTGTGTGCGTTGAGGATGCGCCGCCGCCCGGCACTCGGCGCCGCGACGCCGTCTGCTGCTCGGTCGCCCCAGCGGTTCTCGCTGGTGGTTTGTATCGCAGTTGTGCAGACGTGTTGGCACGTGCGCTGTGCTGGGAGAGTTCGCTTCGGCACCCACGTGGGGCCTTTGCCCTTCTGTGGCGCTGGCGTTGGAGCTGCCGGTCACCGTAGGTGGCGCGTGTTGTCTCCCGCCGGCAATGCCACGACAGCACGCTCCCGGGCCTCTGTCGGCAGCGGCAAGCTCAGTTGGGAGCACGGGTGGTCGCACCTAAAGCGTCTACTCGCCTAACTCCGGGCGATTGCGCCTCTCTCGAACCCGACCAAGTACTTAGGACGGCGCTGCGCGCCGCCGGGACCTGAGAGGGTTTCGAGGTGTATTGTGCAGGGGAGCTCAGCCTCCTCCTGTTTGCAGAATAATTGAGCGGACGCTTGCGTGTTCGCGCGGGCCCCTGGGACACACTCCCGGGCGGCCGGCTGCTCAGCTCTAGTTGACGCAGCTCCCTGGTTGATCCTGCCAGTAGTCATATGCTTGTCTCAAAGATTAAGCCATGCATGTCTCAGTACAAGCCGCATTAAGGTGAAACCGCGAATGGCTCATTAAATCAGTTATGGTTCCTTAGATCGTACCCACGTTACTTGGATAACTGTGGTAATTCTAGAGCTAATACATGCAAACAGAGTCCCGACCAGAGATGGAAGGGACGCTTTTATTAGATCAAAACCAATCGGTCGGCTCGTCCGGTCCGTTTGCCTTGGTGACTCTGAATAACTTTGGGCTGATCGCACGGTCCTCGTACCGGCGACGCATCTTTCAAATGTCTGCCTTATCAACTGTCGATGGTAGGTTCTGCGCCTACCATGGTTGTAACGGGTAACGGGGAATCAGGGTTCGATTCCGGAGAGGGAGCCTGAGAAACGGCTACCACATCCAAGGAAGGCAGCAGGCGCGCAAATTACCCACTCCCGGCACGGGGAGGTAGTGACGAAAAATAACGATACGGGACTCATCCGAGGCCCCGTAATCGGAATGAGTACACTTTAAATCCTTTAACGAGTATCTATTGGAGGGCAAGTCTGGTGCCAGCAGCCGCGGTAATTCCAGCTCCAATAGCGTATATTAAAGTTGTTGCGGTTAAAAAGCTCGTAGTTGGATTTGTGTCCCACGCTGTTGGTTCACCGCCCGTCGGTGTTTAACTGGCATGTATCGTGGGACGTCCTGCCGGTGGGGCGAGCCGAAGGCGTGCGACCGCCTCGTGCGTGTTCGTGCGTCCCGAGGCGGACCCCGTTGAAATCCTACCAAGGTGCTCTTTATTGAGTGTCTGGGTGGGCCGGCACGTTTACTTTGAACAAATTAGAGTGCTTAAAGCAGGCAAGCCCGCCTGAATACTGTGTGCATGGAATAATGGAATAGGACCTCGGTTCTATTTTGTTGGTTTTCGGAACCCGAGGTAATGATTAATAGGGACAGGCGGGGGCATTCGTATTGCGACGTTAGAGGTGAAATTCTTGGATCGTCGCAAGACGAACAGAAGCGAAAGCATTTGCCAAGTATGTTTTCATTAATCAAGAACGAAAGTTAGAGGTTCGAAGGCGATCAGATACCGCCCTAGTTCTAACCATAAACGATGCCAGCCAGCGATCCGCCGCAGTTCCTCCGATGACTCGGCGGGCAGCCTCCGGGAAACCAAAGCTTTTGGGTTCCGGGGGAAGTATGGTTGCAAAGCTGAAACTTAAAGGAATTGACGGAAGGGCACCACCAGGAGTGGAGCCTGCGGCTTAATTTGACTCAACACGGGAAACCTCACCAGGCCCGGACA
>NW_026047054.1:55000-60000 GCF_023864275.1 Schistocerca cancellata | reverse complement strand
TTAACTTAACCAAATTCGTAACGCAATTTGTACCGCAATGTAACGCAATGTGTACCGCAATGTAACGCAATGTGTACCGCAATGTAACGCAATGTGTACCGCAATGTACCGCAATGTGTACCGCAATGTACCGCAATGTGTACCGCAATGTGTAACGCAATGTGTAACGCAATGTGTACCGCAATGTGTACCGCAATGTGTAACGCAATGTGTACCGCAATGTGTAACGCAATGTGTACCGCAATGTGTAACGCAATGTGTACCGCAATGTAACGCAATCTGTACCGCAATGTAACGCAATTTGTACCGCAATGTAACGCAATTTGTACCGCAATGTAACGCAATTTGTACCGCAATGTAACGCAATTTGTACCGCAATGTAACGCAATTTGTACCGCAATGTAACGCAATTTGTACCGCAATGTAACGCAATTTGTACCGCAATGTAACGCAATTTGTACCGCAATGTAACGCAATTTGTACCGCAATGTAACGCAATTTGTACCGCAATGTAACGCAATTTGTACCGCAATGTAACGCAATTTCTACCTTAACCTAACCCACGTTGTGCCTTAACCTAACCCACGTTGTGCCTTAACCTAACCCACGTTGTGCCTTAACCTAACCCACGTTGTGCCTTAACCTAACCCACGTTGTGCCTTAACCTAACCCACGTTGTGCCTTAACCTAACCCACGTTGTGCCTTAACCTAACCCACGTTGTGCCTTAACCTAACCCACGTTGTGCCTTAACCTAACCCACGTTGTGCCTTAACCTAACCCACGTTGTGCCTTAACCTAACCCACGTTGTGCCTTAACCTAACCCACGTTGTGCCTTAACCTAACCCACGTTGTGCCTTAACCTAACCCACGTTGTGCCTTAACCTAACCCACGTTGTGCCTTAACCTAACCCAAGTTGTGCCTTAACCTAACCCAAGTTGTGCCTTAACCTAACCCAAGTTGTGCCTTAACCTAACCCAAGTTGTGCCTTAACCTAACCCAAGTTGTGCCTTAACCTAACCCAAGTTGTGCCTTAACCTAACCCAAGTTGTGCCTTAACCTAACCCAAGTTGTGCCTTAACCTAACCCAAGTTGTGCCTTAACCTAACCCACGTTGTGCCTTAACCTAACCCAAGTTGTGCCTTAACCTAACCCACGTTGTGCCTTAACCTAACCCACGTTGTGCCTTAACCTAACCCACGTTGTGCCTTAACCTAACCCACGTTGTGCCTTAACCTAACCCACGTTGTGCCTTAACCTAACCCACGTTGTGCCTTAACCTAACCCACGTTGTGCCTTAACCTAACCCACGTTGTGCCTTAACCTAACCCACGTTGTGCCTTAACCTAACCCACGTTGTGCCTTAACCTAACCCACGTTGTGCCTTAACCTAACCCACGTTGTGCCTTAACCTAACCCACGTTGTGCCTTAACCTAACCCACGTTGTGCCTTAACCTAACCCACGTTGTGCCTTAACCTAACCCACGTTGTGCCTTAACCTAACCCACGTTGTGCCTTAACCTAACCCAAGTTGTGCCTTAACCTAACCCAAGTTGTGCCTTAACCTAACCCAAGTTGTGCCTTAACCTAACCCAAGTTGTGCCTTAACCTAACCCAAGTTGTGCCTTAACCTAACCCAAGTTGTGCCTTAACCTAACCCAAGTTGTGCCTTAACCTAACCCAAGTTGTGCCTTAACCTAACCCAAGTTGTGCCTTAACCTAACCCACGTTGTGCCTTAACCTAACCCACGTTGTGCCTTAACCTAACCCACGTTGTGCCTTAACCTAACCCACGTTGTGCCTTAACCTAACCCACGTTGTGCCTTAACCTAACCCACGTTGTGCCTTAACCTAACCCACGTTGTGCCTTAACCTAACCCACGTTGTGCCTTAACCTAACCCACGTTGTGCCTTAACCTAACCCACGTTGTGCCTTAACCTAACCCACGTTGTGCCTTAACCTAACCCACGTTGTGCCTTAACCTAACCCACGTTGTGCCTTAACCTAACCCAAGTTGTGCCTTAACCTAACCCACGTTGTGCCTTAACCTAACCCAAGTTGTGCCTTAACCTGCTCTGTAATTGGCATATGACACGTTACATTAATCCAGTGTTGTCTAACCACAACCCTCTGAATATAGTTCGCTACTCGCACCGCCCACCCTCTTGTGTATCGTTTCATGTTCAACACTTCGCAAGTGTTGCTTACTTTTTACATGCTCCCGCTGTACACTGTAATGTGGACGACTGCAGGATGTACATCGCCCCCACCCTCCCCCCTGCCTTCGCACGCTGGTCGTTCAGGTGCTTGCGTGTTCAATGCCCTTCGCAGCTGTTCACTGGCATTCGCATGTCGAAGCGCTCAGTCTACGTCGTGGTACGGCCTGTGTCCACTGTCCGCTGATGTCGTAAGCTTAACCCTCACATTGTACTGCACATAGGTCCGTATGTACTGCATGATACGCTGTGGCACATGTGTGACCGTACAACGACTGCGCCCAACAACAGCGAACCATACGGTCCAAATGTTGTGCACTCAGCCACGTGCCGTCTCCCCATAACAGCTACATTGCAGTGTGGTACGCCATAGAGACGTGTGGGATTAACGGACGCCCTGGATGGCGATCAGCATGAGCCGTCTGTTGATGTAGTGGCGCGTGTATTCAAACGTAGTCGTCTCTTCTCACACAGTGTGATAGCATGGTGCACCGCGTTCCACATCTGCGACATGGTACAGATGCTGGTTGACAGTCGGTCTCGTAATGGACATCGCATACGTAGGGGGCCACCTCCCACGTGTTCTCTAGTCGTGCACATTTTGTTGCGTGTATGTGGGCAGACGTAGTGTGTCGTGACACCTAACAGACAGGTATGCAATAATCGTTGCATTTGCAAACTGGGATGGACGTCTACGTTTGCTGGTGACGTTACGCAAATGAACAACTGGTAAACCCATTGTGGTGCGGTTGTTGTTGCTGGAGGTAAATCAGTAAGGGCAAATCTGTGTGTGAAGCGATACGCGGCGGTGGCTGGGTGGGACCGTCCCCGGCCGGTGAGGGGGGGCCGCCCGGCGTGCTGGCCGCGCGGTGCGTGGGCGCACGCGCTACAGCCGGCTGGTGGGGGCGCCCAGTGGCAGGCGCGCCGGCCGACGGACGCGGCAGGCGGCGCAGCTGCGCGCCGGGGCACCCTGCGCGCGGCGCCGGGCGGCCAAAGTGGGTCCTCGCGGGCCCGGTGCGAAGCGCGGTGGACATCTGCAGTGTGCTGGTCCGACTGAGGACTGTGTGCGTTGAGGATGCGCCGCCGCCCGGCACTCGGCGCCGCGACGCCGTCTGCTGCTCGGTCGCCCCAGCGGTTCTCGCTGGTGGTTTGTATCGCAGTTGTGCAGACGTGTTGGCACGTGCGCTGTGCTGGGAGAGTTCGCTTCGGCACCCACGTGGGGCCTTTGCCCTTCTGTGGCGCTGGCGTTGGAGCTGCCGGTCACCGTAGGTGGCGCGTGTTGTCTCCCGCCGGCAATGCCACGACAGCACGCTCCCGGGCCTCTGTCGGCAGCGGCAAGCTCAGTTGGGAGCACGGGTGGTCGCACCTAAAGCGTCTACTCGCCTAACTCCGGGCGATTGCGCCTCTCTCGAACCCGACCAAGTACTTAGGACGGCGCTGCGCGCCGCCGGGACCTGAGAGGGTTTCGAGGTGTATTGTGCAGGGGAGCTCAGCCTCCTCCTGTTTGCAGAATAATTGAGCGGACGCTTGCGTGTTCGCGCGGGCCCCTGGGACACACTCCCGGGCGGCCGGCTGCTCAGCTCTAGTTGACGCAGCTCCCTGGTTGATCCTGCCAGTAGTCATATGCTTGTCTCAAAGATTAAGCCATGCATGTCTCAGTACAAGCCGCATTAAGGTGAAACCGCGAATGGCTCATTAAATCAGTTATGGTTCCTTAGATCGTACCCACGTTACTTGGATAACTGTGGTAATTCTAGAGCTAATACATGCAAACAGAGTCCCGACCAGAGATGGAAGGGACGCTTTTATTAGATCAAAACCAATCGGTCGGCTCGTCCGGTCCGTTTGCCTTGGTGACTCTGAATAACTTTGGGCTGATCGCACGGTCCTCGTACCGGCGACGCATCTTTCAAATGTCTGCCTTATCAACTGTCGATGGTAGGTTCTGCGCCTACCATGGTTGTAACGGGTAACGGGGAATCAGGGTTCGATTCCGGAGAGGGAGCCTGAGAAACGGCTACCACATCCAAGGAAGGCAGCAGGCGCGCAAATTACCCACTCCCGGCACGGGGAGGTAGTGACGAAAAATGACGATACGGGACTCATCCGAGGCCCCGTAATCGGAATGAGTACACTTTAAATCCTTTAACGAGTATCTATTGGAGGGCAAGTCTGGTGCCAGCAGCCGCGGTAATTCCAGCTCCAATAGCGTATATTAAAGTTGTTGCGGTTAAAAAGCTCGTAGTTGGATTTGTGTCCCACGCTGTTGGTTCACCGCCCGTCGGTGTTTAACTGGCATGTATCGTGGGACGTCCTGCCGGTGGGGCGAGCCGAAGGCGTGCGACCGCCTCGTGCGTGTTCGTGCGTCCCGAGGCGGACCCCGTTGAAATCCTACCAAGGTGCTCTTTATTGAGTGTCTGGGTGGGCCGGCACGTTTACTTTGAACAAATTAGAGTGCTTAAAGCAGGCAAGCCCGCCTGAATACTGTGTGCATGGAATAATGGAATAGGACCTCGGTTCTATTTTGTTGGTTTTCGGAACCCGAGGTAATGATTAATAGGGACAGGCGGGGGCATTCGTATTGCGACGTTAGAGGTGAAATTCTTGGATCGTCGCAAGACGAACAGAAGCGAAAGCATTTGCCAAGTATGTTTTCATTAATCAAGAACGAAAGTTAGAGGTTCGAAGGCGATCAGATACCGCCCTAGTTCTAACCATAAACGATGCCAGCCAGCGATCCGCCGCAGTTCCTCCGATGACTCGGCGGGCAGCCTCCGGGAA
>NW_026047054.1:42500-47500 GCF_023864275.1 Schistocerca cancellata | reverse complement strand
GCTGCCTCAGACATTCACTTACAATGATCACTACCAACGAACCTCGGCCCCCCCCCCCCCCAACACACTCTCTTACCACGTTGTGTACTGTAATCCAACCCATTTCGCACCTTAACCTAACCCATTTTGCACCTTAACTTAACCAAATTCGTAACGCAATTTGTACCGCAATGTAACGCAATGTGTACCGCAATGTAACGCAATGTGTACCGCAATGTAACGCAATGTGTACCGCAATGTACCGCAATGTGTACCGCAATGTACCGCAATGTGTACCGCAATGTGTAACGCAATGTGTAACGCAATGTGTACCGCAATGTGTACCGCAATGTGTAACGCAATGTGTACCGCAATGTGTAACGCAATGTGTACCGCAATGTGTAACGCAATGTGTACCGCAATGTAACGCAATCTGTACCGCAATGTAACGCAATTTGTACCGCAATGTAACGCAATTTGTACCGCAATGTAACGCAATTTGTACCGCAATGTAACGCAATTTGTACCGCAATGTAACGCAATTTGTACCGCAATGTAACGCAATTTGTACCGCAATGTAACGCAATTTGTACCGCAATGTAACGCAATTTGTACCGCAATGTAACGCAATTTGTACCGCAATGTAACGCAATTTGTACCGCAATGTAACGCAATTTGTACCGCAATGTAACGCAATTTCTACCTTAACCTAACCCACGTTGTGCCTTAACCTAACCCACGTTGTGCCTTAACCTAACCCACGTTGTGCCTTAACCTAACCCACGTTGTGCCTTAACCTAACCCACGTTGTGCCTTAACCTAACCCACGTTGTGCCTTAACCTAACCCACGTTGTGCCTTAACCTAACCCACGTTGTGCCTTAACCTAACCCACGTTGTGCCTTAACCTAACCCACGTTGTGCCTTAACCTAACCCACGTTGTGCCTTAACCTAACCCACGTTGTGCCTTAACCTAACCCACGTTGTGCCTTAACCTAACCCACGTTGTGCCTTAACCTAACCCACGTTGTGCCTTAACCTAACCCAAGTTGTGCCTTAACCTAACCCAAGTTGTGCCTTAACCTAACCCAAGTTGTGCCTTAACCTAACCCAAGTTGTGCCTTAACCTAACCCAAGTTGTGCCTTAACCTAACCCAAGTTGTGCCTTAACCTAACCCAAGTTGTGCCTTAACCTAACCCAAGTTGTGCCTTAACCTAACCCAAGTTGTGCCTTAACCTAACCCACGTTGTGCCTTAACCTAACCCAAGTTGTGCCTTAACCTAACCCACGTTGTGCCTTAACCTAACCCACGTTGTGCCTTAACCTAACCCACGTTGTGCCTTAACCTAACCCACGTTGTGCCTTAACCTAACCCACGTTGTGCCTTAACCTAACCCACGTTGTGCCTTAACCTAACCCACGTTGTGCCTTAACCTAACCCACGTTGTGCCTTAACCTAACCCACGTTGTGCCTTAACCTAACCCACGTTGTGCCTTAACCTAACCCACGTTGTGCCTTAACCTAACCCACGTTGTGCCTTAACCTAACCCACGTTGTGCCTTAACCTAACCCACGTTGTGCCTTAACCTAACCCACGTTGTGCCTTAACCTAACCCACGTTGTGCCTTAACCTAACCCACGTTGTGCCTTAACCTAACCCACGTTGTGCCTTAACCTAACCCAAGTTGTGCCTTAACCTAACCCAAGTTGTGCCTTAACCTAACCCAAGTTGTGCCTTAACCTAACCCAAGTTGTGCCTTAACCTAACCCAAGTTGTGCCTTAACCTAACCCAAGTTGTGCCTTAACCTAACCCAAGTTGTGCCTTAACCTAACCCAAGTTGTGCCTTAACCTAACCCAAGTTGTGCCTTAACCTAACCCACGTTGTGCCTTAACCTAACCCACGTTGTGCCTTAACCTAACCCACGTTGTGCCTTAACCTAACCCACGTTGTGCCTTAACCTAACCCACGTTGTGCCTTAACCTAACCCACGTTGTGCCTTAACCTAACCCACGTTGTGCCTTAACCTAACCCACGTTGTGCCTTAACCTAACCCACGTTGTGCCTTAACCTAACCCACGTTGTGCCTTAACCTAACCCACGTTGTGCCTTAACCTAACCCACGTTGTGCCTTAACCTAACCCACGTTGTGCCTTAACCTAACCCACGTTGTGCCTTAACCTAACCCACGTTGTGCCTTAACCTAACCCAAGTTGTGCCTTAACCTAACCCACGTTGTGCCTTAACCTAACCCAAGTTGTGCCTTAACCTGCTCTGTAATTGGCATATGACACGTTACATTAATCCAGTGTTGTCTAACCACAACCCTCTGAATATAGTTCGCTACTCGCACCGCCCACCCTCTTGTGTATCGTTTCATGTTCAACACTTCGCAAGTGTTGCTTACTTTTTACATGCTCCCGCTGTACACTGTAATGTGGACGACTGCAGGATGTACATCGCCCCCACCCTCCCCCCTGCCTTCGCACGCTGGTCGTTCAGGTGCTTGCGTGTTCAATGCCCTTCGCAGCTGTTCACTGGCATTCGCATGTCGAAGCGCTCAGTCTACGTCGTGGTACGGCCTGTGTCCACTGTCCGCTGATGTCGTAAGCTTAACCCTCACATTGTACTGCACATAGGTCCGTATGTACTGCATGATACGCTGTGGCACATGTGTGACCGTACAACGACTGCGCCCAACAACAGCGAACCATACGGTCCAAATGTTGTGCACTCAGCCACGTGCCGTCTCCCCATAACAGCTACATTGCAGTGTGGTACGCCATAGAGACGTGTGGGATTAACGGACGCCCTGGATGGCGATCAGCATGAGCCGTCTGTTGATGTAGTGGCGCGTGTATTCAAACGTAGTCGTCTCTTCTCACACAGTGTGATAGCATGGTGCACCGCGTTCCACATCTGCGACATGGTACAGATGCTGGTTGACAGTCGGTCTCGTAATGGACATCGCATACGTAGGGGGCCACCTCCCACGTGTTCTCTAGTCGTGCACATTTTGTTGCGTGTATGTGGGCAGACGTAGTGTGTCGTGACACCTAACAGACAGGTATGCAATAATCGTTGCATTTGCAAACTGGGATGGACGTCTACGTTTGCTGGTGACGTTACGCAAATGAACAACTGGTAAACCCATTGTGGTGCGGTTGTTGTTGCTGGAGGTAAATCAGTAAGGGCAAATCTGTGTGTGAAGCGATACGCGGCGGTGGCTGGGTGGGACCGTCCCCGGCCGGTGAGGGGGGGGCCGCCCGGCGTGCTGGCCGCGCGGTGCGTGGGCGCACGCGCTACAGCCGGCTGGTGGGGGCGCCCAGTGGCAGGCGCGCCGGCCGACGGACGCGGCAGGCGGCGCAGCTGCGCGCCGGGGCACCCTGCGCGCGGCGCCGGGCGGCCAAAGTGGGTCCTCGCGGGCCCGGTGCGAAGCGCGGTGGACATCTGCAGTGTGCTGGTCCGACTGAGGACTGTGTGCGTTGAGGATGCGCCGCCGCCCGGCACTCGGCGCCGCGACGCCGTCTGCTGCTCGGTCGCCCCAGCGGTTCTCGCTGGTGGTTTGTATCGCAGTTGTGCAGACGTGTTGGCACGTGCGCTGTGCTGGGAGAGTTCGCTTCGGCACCCACGGAGTTCGCTTCGGCACCCACGTGGGGCCTTTGCCCTTCTGTGGCGCTGGCGTTGGAGCTGCCGGTCACCGTAGGTGGCGCGTGTTGTCTCCCGCCGGCAATGCCACGACAGCACGCTCCCGGGCCTCTGTCGGCAGCGGCAAGCTCAGTTGGGAGCACGGGTGGTCGCACCTAAAGCGTCTACTCGCCTAACTCCGGGCGATTGCGCCTCTCTCGAACCCGACCAAGTACTTAGGACGGCGCTGCGCGCCGCCGGGACCTGAGAGGGTTTCGAGGTGTATTGTGCAGGGGAGCTCAGCCTCCTCCTGTTTGCAGAATAATTGAGCGGACGCTTGCGTGTTCGCGCGGGCCCCTGGGACACACTCCCGGGCGGCCGGCTGCTCAGCTCTAGTTGACGCAGCTCCCTGGTTGATCCTGCCAGTAGTCATATGCTTGTCTCAAAGATTAAGCCATGCATGTCTCAGTACAAGCCGCATTAAGGTGAAACCGCGAATGGCTCATTAAATCAGTTATGGTTCCTTAGATCGTACCCACGTTACTTGGATAACTGTGGTAATTCTAGAGCTAATACATGCAAACAGAGTCCCGACCAGAGATGGAAGGGACGCTTTTATTAGATCAAAACCAATCGGTCGGCTCGTCCGGTCCGTTTGCCTTGGTGACTCTGAATAACTTTGGGCTGATCGCACGGTCCTCGTACCGGCGACGCATCTTTCAAATGTCTGCCTTATCAACTGTCGATGGTAGGTTCTGCGCCTACCATGGTTGTAACGGGTAACGGGGAATCAGGGTTCGATTCCGGAGAGGGAGCCTGAGAAACGGCTACCACATCCAAGGAAGGCAGCAGGCGCGCAAATTACCCACTCCCGGCACGGGGAGGTAGTGACGAAAAATAACGATACGGGACTCATCCGAGGCCCCGTAATCGGAATGAGTACACTTTAAATCCTTTAACGAGTATCTATTGGAGGGCAAGTCTGGTGCCAGCAGCCGCGGTAATTCCAGCTCCAATAGCGTATATTAAAGTTGTTGCGGTTAAAAAGCTCGTAGTTGGATTTGTGTCCCACGCTGTTGGTTCACCGCCCGTCGGTGTTTAACTGGCATGTATCGTGGGACGTCCTGCCGGTGGGGCGAGCCGAAGGCGTGCGACCGCCTCGTGCGTGTTCGTGCGTCCCGAGGCGGACCCCGTTGAAATCCTACCAAGGTGCTCTTTATTGAGTGTCTGGGTGGGCCGGCACGTTTACTTTGAACAAATTAGAGTGCTTAAAGCAGGCAAGCCCGCCTGAATACTGTGTGCATGGAATAATGGAATAGGACCTCGGTTCTATTTTGTTGGTTTTCGGAACCCGAGGTAATGATTAATAGGGACAGGCGGGGGCATTCGTAT
>NW_026047054.1:37500-40000 GCF_023864275.1 Schistocerca cancellata | reverse complement strand
CTCCCGTCAGCGGCGCTTCAGCTTTGGACAATTTCACGACCCGTCTTGAAACACGGACCAAGGAGTCTAACATGTGCGCGAGTCATTGGGCTGTACGAAACCTAAAGGCGTAATGAAAGTGAAGGTCTCGCCTTGCGCGGGCCGAGGGAGGATGGGGCTTCCCCGCCCTTCACGGGGCGGCGGCCTCCGCACTCCCGGGGCGTCTCGTCCTCATTGCGAGGTGAGGCGCACCTAGAGCGTACACGTTGGGACCCGAAAGATGGTGAACTATGCCTGGCCAGGACGAAGTCAGGGGAAACCCTGATGGAGGTCCGTAGCGATTCTGACGTGCAAATCGATCGTCGGAGCTGGGTATAGGGGCGAAAGACTAATCGAACCATCTAGTAGCTGGTTCCCTCCGAAGTTTCCCTCAGGATAGCTGGTGCTCGTACGAGTCTCATCCGGTAAAGCGAATGATTAGAGGCCTTGGGGCCGAAACGACCTCAACCTATTCTCAAACTTTAAATGGGTGAGATCTCCGGCTTGCTTGATATGCTGAAGCCGCGAGCAAACGACTCGGATCGGAGTGCCAAGTGGGCCACTTTTGGTAAGCAGAACTGGCGCTGTGGGATGAACCAAACGCCGAGTTAAGGCGCCCGAATCGACGCTCATGGGAAACCATGAAAGGCGTTGGTTGCTTAAGACAGCAGGACGGTGGCCATGGAAGTCGGAATCCGCTAAGGAGTGTGTAACAACTCACCTGCCGAAGCAACTAGCCCTGAAAATGGATGGCGCTGAAGCGTCGTGCCTATACTCGGCCGTCAGTCTGGCAGTCATGGCCGGTCCTTGCGGCCGGCCGCGAAGCCCTGACGAGTAGGAGGGTCGCGGCGGTGGGCGCAGAAGGGTCTGGGCGTGAGCCTGCCTGGAGCCGCCGTCGGTGCAGATCTTGGTGGTAGTAGCAAATACTCCAGCGAGGCCCTGGAGGGCTGACGCGGAGAAGGGTTTCGTGTGAACAGCCGTTGCACACGAGTCAGTCGATCCTAAGCCCTAGGAGAAATCCGATGTTGATGGGGGCCGTCATAGCATGATGCACTTTGTGCTGGCCCCCGTTGGGCGAAAGGGAATCCGGTTCCTATTCCGGAACCCGGCAGCGGAACCGATACAAGTCGGGCCCCTCTTTTAGAGATGCTCGTCGGGGTAACCCAAAAGGACCCGGAGACGCCGTCGGGAGATCGGGGAAGAGTTTTCTTTTCTGCATGAGCGTTCGAGTTCCCTGGAATCCTCTAGCAGGGAGATAGGGTTTGGAACGCGAAGAGCACCGCAGTTGCGGCGGTGTCCCGATCTTCCCCTCGGACCTTGAAAATCCGGGAGAGGGCCACGTGGAGGTGTCGCGCCGGTTCGTACCCATATCCGCAGCAGGTCTCCAAGGTGAAGAGCCTCTAGTCGATAGAATAATGTAGGTAAGGGAAGTCGGCAAATTGGATCCGTAACTTCGGGATAAGGATTGGCTCTGAGGATCGGGGCGTGTCGGGCTTGGTCGGGAAGTGGGTCAGCGCTAACGTGCCGGGCCTGGGCGAGGTGAGTGCCGTAGGGGTGCCGGTAAGTGCGGGCGTTTAGCGCGGGCGTGGTCTGCTCTCGCCGTTGGTTGGCCTCGTGCTGGCCGGCGGTGCAGGATGCGCGCGCCTGCGCGGCGTTCGTGCCCCGGTGCTTCAACCTGCGCGCAGGATCCGAGCTCGGTCCCGTGCCTTGGCCTCCCACGGATCTTCCTTGCTGCGAGGCCGCGTCCGCCTTAGCGTGCTCCTCCGGGGGCGCGCGGGTGCGCGGATTCTCTTCGGCCGCCATTCAACGATCAACTCAGAACTGGCACGGACTGGGGGAATCCGACTGTCTAATTAAAACAAAGCATTGCGATGGCCCTAGCGGGTGTTGACGCAATGTGATTTCTGCCCAGTGCTCTGAATGTCAACGTGAAGAAATTCAAGCAAGCGCGGGTAAACGGCGGGAGTAACTATGATAGCGGGCGGCGGCGGCGTGGGCGTGCCCGTGCAGCCGGCAAGGGGAGTACGTCAGGGTGATCCCCTCTCCCCCCTCCTTTTCAATTTTGCGGTGGACTATGTTTTGAGCCAACTGCCCTCCCACATCGGAGCTCGGATTTTAGGTCGCAGAGTCAACGCTGCGGCCTTCGCAGATGACGTCCTGCTGTTTGCATCGACCGCGAGGGGCTTGCAGTCCCTCATTGACGCAGCCGTCGCAGCCCTCGCCCACCTGGGGCTGCAGATCAACGCCCGGAAGTGCTTCACCCTCGCCTTAGTCGCATCTGGGCGCGACAAGAAGGTGAAGGTCGACGCAGATGTGACCTTCAAGGCAGGCAATACCACCGTGCCTGCCCTACGTGTGGGTGAAACCTTCCGGTACCTGGGACTGCAATTCTCCACCGCTGGTCGCTGCGTGTTCAATCCACGACGCCACCTGGTGGAGCAACTGGACGTCATCTCCCGAGCTCCGCTTAAGCCGCAACAGC
>NW_026047054.1:30000-32500 GCF_023864275.1 Schistocerca cancellata | reverse complement strand
CGTACCCAAACCTAACGTGTACTGTACTACAACGCAATGTGTACCATAACACAACCCAGTTTGTACCTTAACCTAACCTATGTCACCTTAACCTAACCTATGTCACCTTAACCTAACCTATGTCACCTTAACCTAACCTATGTCACCTTAACCTAACCTATGTCACCTTAACCTAACCTATGTCACCTTAACCTAACCTATGTCACCTTAACCTAACCTATGTCACCTTAACCTAACCCATCTTGCACCTTAACCTAACCCATCTTGCACCTTAACCTAACCCATCTTGCACCTTAACCTAACCCATCTTGCACCTTAACCTAACCCATCTTGCACCTTAACCTAACCCATCTTGCACCTTAACCTAACCTATGTTGCACCTTAACCTAACCTGTGTTGCACCTTAACCTACCTCAATTTGCACCGCAATGTAACGCAATTTGCACCGCAATGTAACGCAATTTGCACCGCAATGTAACGCAATTTGCACCGCAATGTAACGCAATTTGCACCGCAATGTAACGCAATTTGCACCGCAATGTAACGCAATTTGCACCGCAATGTAACGCAATTTGCACCGCAATGTAACGCAATTTGCACCGCAATGTAACGCAATTTGCACCGCAATGTAACTCAATTTGCACCGCAATGTAACTCAATTTGCACCGCAATGTAACTCAATTTGCACCGCAATGTAACTCAATTTGCACCGCAATGTAACTCAATTTGCACCGCAATGTAACTCAATTTGCACCGCAATGTAACTCAATTTGCACCGCAATGTAACTCAATTTGCACCGCAATGTAACTCAATTTGCACCGCAATGTAACTCAATTTGCACCGCAATGTAACTCAATTTGCACCGCAATGTAATGCAATTTGCACCGCAATGTAATGCAATTTGCACCGCAATGTAATGCAATTTGTACCGCAATCTACCCCCACATTGTGCCTTAACCTAACCCACATTGTGCCTTAACCTAACCCACATTGTGCCTTAACCTAACCCACGTTGTGCCTTAACCTAACCCACGTTGTGCCTTAACCTAACCCACGTTGTGCCTTAACCTAACCCAAGTTGTGCCTTAACCTAACCCAAGTTGTGCCTTAACCTAACCCAAGTTGTGCCTTAACCTAACCCAAGTTGTGCCTTAACCTAACCCAAGTTGTGCCTTAACCTAACCCAAGTTGTGCCTTAACCTAACCCAAGTTGTGCCTTAACCTAACCCAAGTTGTGCCTTAACCTAACCCAAGTTGTGCCTTAACCTAACCCAAGTTGTGCCTTAACCTAACCCAAGTTGTGCCTTAACCTAACCCAAGTTGTGCCTTAACCTAACCCAAGTTGTGCCTTAACCTAACCCAAGTTGTGCCTTACCCTGCTCTGTAATTGGCATATGACACGTTACATTAATGTATTGTCCAACCGCAACCCGCTCAGAATGTTGTGTACACAGCTACGTGTCATCTCCCCATAACAGCTGCATTGCAGTGTGGTACGCCATAGAGACGTGTGGGAGTAATGGACGCAGTGGATGGCGATCAGCATGAGCCGTCTGTTCATGTAGTGGCGCGTGTATGCAGACGTAGTAGTCTCTTCTCACACAATGTGATAGCACGGTGCCCCGCGTTCCACATCTGCGACATGCTACAGAGGCCGGTTGACAGTTGGTCGCGCAATGGACATCGCATACGTACGGGGGCACCTTCCACGTGCCCTCTAGTCGGGCACATTTTGTTGCGTGGATGTGAGCGGATGTAGTGTGTCTTGACACCTGACAGGCAGGCATGCAATAATAGTTGACTTTGCAAACGGGGATGGACGTGTACGTTTACTGGTGACGTTACGCAAATGAACAACTGGTAACCCGTTGTGGTGCGGTTGTCCTTGCTGGAGGTACATCTGTGAGGGCAACGATCGGTACAGCTACGAAGCGGTCCCCACCATACCAACGAACGTGAATGTGAATCTGGGTGTGAAGCGATACGCGGCTGTGGGTGGGTGGGACTGTCCCCGGCCGGTGAGGGGGGGCCGCCCGGCGTGCTGGCCGCGCGGTGCGTGGGCGCACGCGCTACAGCCGGCTGGTGGGGGCGCCCAGTGGCAGGCGCGCCGGCCGACGGACGCGGCAGGCGGCGCAGCTGCGCGCCGGGGCACCCTGCGCGCGGCGCCGTGCAGCCAAAGTGGGTCCTCGCCGGCCCGGTGCGAAGCGCGGTGGACATCTGCAGTGTGCTGGTCCGATTGAGGACTGTGTGCGTTGAGGATGCGCCGCCGCCCGGCACTCGGCGCCGCGACGCCGTCTGCTGCTCGGTCGCCCCAGCGGTTCTCGCTGGTGGTTTGTATCGCAGTTGTGCAGACGTGTTGGCACGTGCGCTGTGCTGGGAGAGTTCGCTTCGGCACCCACGTGGGGCCTTTGCCCTTCTGTGGCGCTGGCGTTGGAGCTGCCGGTCACCGTAGGTGGCGCGTGTTGTCTCCCGCCGGCAATGCCACGACAGCACGCTCCC
>NW_026047054.1:17500-20000 GCF_023864275.1 Schistocerca cancellata | reverse complement strand
CAAACCTAACGTGTACTGTACTACAACGCAATGTGTACCATAACACAACCCAGTTTGTACCTTAACCTAACCTATGTCACCTTAACCTAACCTATGTCACCTTAACCTAACCTATGTCACCTTAACCTAACCTATGTCACCTTAACCTAACCTATGTCACCTTAACCTAACCTATGTCACCTTAACCTAACCTATGTCACCTTAACCTAACCTATGTCACCTTAACCTAACCCATCTTGCACCTTAACCTAACCCATCTTGCACCTTAACCTAACCCATCTTGCACCTTAACCTAACCCATCTTGCACCTTAACCTAACCCATCTTGCACCTTAACCTAACCTATGTTGCACCTTAACCTAACCTGTGTTGCACCTTAACCTACCTCAATTTGCACCGCAATGTAACGCAATTTGCACCGCAATGTAACGCAATTTGCACCGCAATGTAACGCAATTTGCACCGCAATGTAACGCAATTTGCACCGCAATGTAACGCAATTTGCACCGCAATGTAACGCAATTTGCACCGCAATGTAACGCAATTTGCACCGCAATGTAACGCAATTTGCACCGCAATGTAACGCAATTTGCACCGCAATGTAACTCAATTTGCACCGCAATGTAACTCAATTTGCACCGCAATGTAACTCAATTTGCACCGCAATGTAACTCAATTTGCACCGCAATGTAACTCAATTTGCACCGCAATGTAACTCAATTTGCACCGCAATGTAACTCAATTTGCACCGCAATGTAACTCAATTTGCACCGCAATGTAACTCAATTTGCACCGCAATGTAACTCAATTTGCACCGCAATGTAACTCAATTTGCACCGCAATGTAACTCAATTTGCACCGCAATGTAATGCAATTTGCACCGCAATGTAATGCAATTTGCACCGCAATGTAATGCAATTTGTACCGCAATCTACCCCCACATTGTGCCTTAACCTAACCCACATTGTGCCTTAACCTAACCCACATTGTGCCTTAACCTAACCCACGTTGTGCCTTAACCTAACCCACGTTGTGCCTTAACCTAACCCACGTTGTGCCTTAACCTAACCCAAGTTGTGCCTTAACCTAACCCAAGTTGTGCCTTAACCTAACCCAAGTTGTGCCTTAACCTAACCCAAGTTGTGCCTTAACCTAACCCAAGTTGTGCCTTAACCTAACCCAAGTTGTGCCTTAACCTAACCCAAGTTGTGCCTTAACCTAACCCAAGTTGTGCCTTAACCTAACCCAAGTTGTGCCTTAACCTAACCCAAGTTGTGCCTTAACCTAACCCAAGTTGTGCCTTAACCTAACCCAAGTTGTGCCTTAACCTAACCCAAGTTGTGCCTTACCCTGCTCTGTAATTGGCATATGACACGTTACATTAATGTATTGTCCAACCGCAACCCGCTCAGAATGTTGTGTACACAGCTACGTGTCATCTCCCCATAACAGCTGCATTGCAGTGTGGTACGCCATAGAGACGTGTGGGAGTAATGGACGCAGTGGATGGCGATCAGCATGAGCCGTCTGTTCATGTAGTGGCGCGTGTATGCAGACGTAGTAGTCTCTTCTCACACAATGTGATAGCACGGTGCCCCGCGTTCCACATCTGCGACATGCTACAGAGGCCGGTTGACAGTTGGTCGCGCAATGGACATCGCATACGTACGGGGGCACCTTCCACGTGCCCTCTAGTCGGGCACATTTTGTTGCGTGGATGTGAGCGGATGTAGTGTGTCTTGACACCTGACAGGCAGGCATGCAATAATAGTTGACTTTGCAAACGGGGATGGACGTGTACGTTTACTGGTGACGTTACGCAAATGAACAACTGGTAACCCGTTGTGGTGCGGTTGTCCTTGCTGGAGGTACATCTGTGAGGGCAACGATCGGTACAGCTACGAAGCGGTCCCCACCATACCAACGAACGTGAATGTGAATCTGGGTGTGAAGCGATACGCGGCTGTGGGTGGGTGGGACTGTCCCCGGCCGGTGAGGGGGGGCCGCCCGGCGTGCTGGCCGCGCGGTGCGTGGGCGCACGCGCTACAGCCGGCTGGTGGGGGCGCCCAGTGGCAGGCGCGCCGGCCGACGGACGCGGCAGGCGGCGCAGCTGCGCGCCGGGGCACCCTGCGCGCGGCGCCGTGCAGCCAAAGTGGGTCCTCGCCGGCCCGGTGCGAAGCGCGGTGGACATCTGCAGTGTGCTGGTCCGATTGAGGACTGTGTGCGTTGAGGATGCGCCGCCGCCCGGCACTCGGCGCCGCGACGCCGTCTGCTGCTCGGTCGCCCCAGCGGTTCTCGCTGGTGGTTTGTATCGCAGTTGTGCAGACGTGTTGGCACGTGCGCTGTGCTGGGAGAGTTCGCTTCGGCACCCACGTGGGGCCTTTGCCCTTCTGTGGCGCTGGCGTTGGAGCTGCCGGTCACCGTAGGTGGCGCGTGTTGTCTCCCGCCGGCAATGCCACGACAGCACGCTCCCGGGCCTCTGTCGGCAGCGGCAAGCTCAG
>NW_026047054.1:5000-7500 GCF_023864275.1 Schistocerca cancellata | reverse complement strand
ACCGCAATGTAACTCAATTTGCACCGCAATGTAACTCAATTTGCACCGCAATGTAACTCAATTTGCACCGCAATGTAACTCAATTTGCACCGCAATGTAACTCAATTTGCACCGCAATGTAACTCAATTTGCACCGCAATGTAACTCAATTTGCACCGCAATGTAACTCAATTTGCACCGCAATGTAACTCAATTTGCACCGCAATGTAACTCAATTTGCACCGCAATGTAACTCAATTTGCACCGCAATGTAATGCAATTTGCACCGCAATGTAATGCAATTTGCACCGCAATGTAATGCAATTTGTACCGCAATCTACCCCCACATTGTGCCTTAACCTAACCCACATTGTGCCTTAACCTAACCCACATTGTGCCTTAACCTAACCCACGTTGTGCCTTAACCTAACCCACGTTGTGCCTTAACCTAACCCACGTTGTGCCTTAACCTAACCCAAGTTGTGCCTTAACCTAACCCAAGTTGTGCCTTAACCTAACCCAAGTTGTGCCTTAACCTAACCCAAGTTGTGCCTTAACCTAACCCAAGTTGTGCCTTAACCTAACCCAAGTTGTGCCTTAACCTAACCCAAGTTGTGCCTTAACCTAACCCAAGTTGTGCCTTAACCTAACCCAAGTTGTGCCTTAACCTAACCCAAGTTGTGCCTTAACCTAACCCAAGTTGTGCCTTAACCTAACCCAAGTTGTGCCTTAACCTAACCCAAGTTGTGCCTTAACCTAACCCAAGTTGTGCCTTAACCTAACCCAAGTTGTGCCTTACCCTGCTCTGTAATTGGCATATGACACGTTACATTAATGTATTGTCCAACCGCAACCCGCTCAGAATGTTGTGTACACAGCTACGTGTCATCTCCCCATAACAGCTGCATTGCAGTGTGGTACGCCATAGAGACGTGTGGGAGTAATGGACGCAGTGGATGGCGATCAGCATGAGCCGTCTGTTCATGTAGTGGCGCGTGTATGCAGACGTAGTAGTCTCTTCTCACACAATGTGATAGCACGGTGCCCCGCGTTCCACATCTGCGACATGCTACAGAGGCCGGTTGACAGTTGGTCGCGCAATGGACATCGCATACGTACGGGGGCACCTTCCACGTGCCCTCTAGTCGGGCACATTTTGTTGCGTGGATGTGAGCGGATGTAGTGTGTCTTGACACCTGACAGGCAGGCATGCAATAATAGTTGACTTTGCAAACGGGGATGGACGTGTACGTTTACTGGTGACGTTACGCAAATGAACAACTGGTAACCCGTTGTGGTGCGGTTGTCCTTGCTGGAGGTACATCTGTGAGGGCAACGATCGGTACAGCTACGAAGCGGTCCCCACCATACCAACGAACGTGAATGTGAATCTGGGTGTGAAGCGATACGCGGCTGTGGGTGGGTGGGACTGTCCCCGGCCGGTGAGGGGGGGCCGCCCGGCGTGCTGGCCGCGCGGTGCGTGGGCGCACGCGCTACAGCCGGCTGGTGGGGGCGCCCAGTGGCAGGCGCGCCGGCCGACGGACGCGGCAGGCGGCGCAGCTGCGCGCCGGGGCACCCTGCGCGCGGCGCCGTGCAGCCAAAGTGGGTCCTCGCCGGCCCGGTGCGAAGCGCGGTGGACATCTGCAGTGTGCTGGTCCGATTGAGGACTGTGTGCGTTGAGGATGCGCCGCCGCCCGGCACTCGGCGCCGCGACGCCGTCTGCTGCTCGGTCGCCCCAGCGGTTCTCGCTGGTGGTTTGTATCGCAGTTGTGCAGACGTGTTGGCACGTGCGCTGTGCTGGGAGAGTTCGCTTCGGCACCCACGTGGGGCCTTTGCCCTTCTGTGGCGCTGGCGTTGGAGCTGCCGGTCACCGTAGGTGGCGCGTGTTGTCTCCCGCCGGCAATGCCACGACAGCACGCTCCCGGGCCTCTGTCGGCAGCGGCAAGCTCAGTTGGGAGCACGGGTGGTCGCACCTAAAGCGTCTACTCGCCTAACTCCGGGCGATTGCGCCTCTCTCGAACCCGACCAAGTACTTAGGACGGCGCTGCGCGCCGCCGGGACCTGAGAGGGTTTCGAGGTGTATTGTGCAGGGGAGCTCAGCCTCCTCCTGTTTGCAGAATAATTGAGCGGACGCTTGCGTGTTCGCGCGGGCCCCTGGGACACACTCCCGGGCGGCCGGCTGCTCAGCTCTAGTTGACGCAGCTCCCTGGTTGATCCTGCCAGTAGTCATATGCTTGTCTCAAAGATTAAGCCATGCATGTCTCAGTACAAGCCGCATTAAGGTGAAACCGCGAATGGCTCATTAAATCAGTTATGGTTCCTTAGATCGTACCCACGTTACTTGGATAACTGTGGTAATTCTAGAGCTAATACATGCAAACAGAGTCCCGACCAGAGATGGAAGGGACGCTTTTATTAGATCAAAACCAATCGGTCGGCTCGTCCGGTCCGTTTGCCTTGGTGACTCTGAATAACTTTGGGCTGATCGCACGGTCCTCGTACCGGCGACGCATCTTTCAAA
>NW_026047053.1:32500-34971 GCF_023864275.1 Schistocerca cancellata | reverse complement strand
ATCGACAGTTGATAAGGCAGACATTTGAAAGATGCGTCGCCGGTACGAGGACCGTGCGATCAGCCCAAAGTTATTCAGAGTCACCAAGGCAAACGGACCGGACGAGCCGACCGATTGGTTTTGATCTAATAAAAGCGTCCCTTCCATCTCTGGTCGGGACTCTGTTTGCATGTATTAGCTCTAGAATTACCACAGTTATCCAAGTAACGTGGGTACGATCTAAGGAACCATAACTGATTTAATGAGCCATTCGCGGTTTCACCTTAATGCGGCTTGTACTGAGACATGCATGGCTTAATCTTTGAGACAAGCATATGACTACTGGCAGGATCAACCAGGGAGCTGCGTCAACTAGAGCTGAGCAGCCGGCCGCCCGGGAGTGTGTCCCAGGGGCCCGCGCGAACACGCAAGCGTCCGCTCAATTATTGTGCAAACAGGAGGAGGCTGAGCTCCCCTGCACAATACACCTCGAAACCCTCTCAGGTCCCGGCGGCGCGCAGCGCCGTCCTAAGTACTTGGTCGGGTTCGAGAGAGGCGCAATCGCCCGGAGTTAGGCGAGTAGACGCTTTAGGTGCGACCACCCGTGCTCCCAACTGAGCTTGCCGCTGCCGACAGAGGCCCGGGAGCGTGCTGTCGTGGCATTGCCGGCGGGAGACAACACGCGCCACCTACGGTGACCGGCAGCTCCAACGCCAGCGCCACAGAAGGGCAAAGGCCCCACGTGGGTGCCGAAGCGAACTCTCCCAGCACAGCGCACGTGCCAACACGTCTGCACAACTGCGATACAAACCACCAGCGAGAACCGCTGGGGCGACCGAGCAGCAGACGGCGTCGCGGCGCCGAGTGCCGGGCGGCGGCGCATCCTCAACGCACACAGTCCTCAATCGGACCAGCACACTGCAGATGTCCACCGCGCTTCGCACCGGGCCGGCGAGGACCCACTTTGGCTGCACGGCGCCGCGCGCAGGGTGCCCCGGCGCGCAGCTGCGCCGCCTGCCGCGTCCGTCGGCCGGCGCGCCTGCCACTGGGCGCCCCCACCAGCCGGCTGTAGCGCGTGCGCCCACGCACCGCGCGGCCAGCACGCCGGGCGGCCCCCCCTCACCGGCCGGGGACAGTCCCACCCACCCACAGCCGCGTATCGCTTCACACCCAGATTCACATTCACGTTCGTTGGTATGGTGGGGACCGCTTCGTAGCTGTACCGATCGTTGCCCTCACAGATGTACCTCCAGCAAGGACAACCGCACCACAACGGGTTACCAGTTGTTCATTTGCGTAACGTCACCAGTAAACGTACACGTCCATCCCCGTTTGCAAAGTCAACTATTATTGCATGCCTGCCTGTCAGGTGTCAAGACACACTACATCCGCTCACATCCACGCAACAAAATGTGCCCGACTAGAGGGCACGTGGAAGGTGCCCCCGTACGTATGCGATGTCCATTGCGCGACCAACTGTCAACCGGCCTCTGTAGCATGTCGCAGATGTGGAACGCGGGGCACCGTGCTATCACATTGTGTGAGAAGAGACTACTACGTCTGCATACACGCGCCACTACATGAACAGACGGCTCATGCTGATCGCCATCCACTGCGTCCATTACTCCCACACGTCTCTATGGCGTACCACACTGCAATGCAGCTGTTATGGGGAGATGACACGTAGCTGTGTACACAACATTCTGAGCGGGTTGCGGTTGGACAATACATTAATGTAACGTGTCATATGCCAATTACAGAGCAGGGTAAGGCACAACTTGGGTTAGGTTAAGGCACAACTTGGGTTAGGTTAAGGCACAACTTGGGTTAGGTTAAGGCACAACTTGGGTTAGGTTAAGGCACAACTTGGGTTAGGTTAAGGCACAACTTGGGTTAGGTTAAGGCACAACTTGGGTTAGGTTAAGGCACAACTTGGGTTAGGTTAAGGCACAACGTGGGTTAGGTTAAGGCACAACGTGGGTTAGGTTAAGGCACAACGTGGGTTAGGTTAAGGCACAATGTGGGTTAGGTTAAGGCACAATGTGGGTTAGGTTAAGGCACAACGTGGGTTAGGTTAAGGCACAATGTGGGGGTAGATTGCGGTACAAATTGCATTACATTGCGGTGCAAATTGCATTACATTGCGGTGCAAATTGAGTTACATTGCGGTGCAAATTGAGTTACATTGCGGTGCAAATTGAGTTACATTGCGGTGCAAATTGAGTTACATTGCGGTGCAAATTGAGTTACATTGCGGTGCAAATTGAGTTACATTGCGGTGCAAATTGAGTTACATTGCGGTGCAAATTGAGTTACATTGCGGTGCAAATTGAGTTACATTGCGGTGCAAATTGCGTTACATTGCGGTGCAAATTGCGTTACATTGCGGTGCAAATTGCGTTACATTGCGGTGCAAATTGCGTTACATTGCGGTGCAAATTGCGTTACATTGCGGTGCAAATTGCGTTACATTGCGGTGCAAATTGCGTTAC
>NW_026047053.1:20000-22500 GCF_023864275.1 Schistocerca cancellata | reverse complement strand
TGCGATACAAACCACCAGCGAGAACCGCTGGGGCGACCGAGCAGCAGACGGCGTCGCGGCGCCGAGTGCCGGGCGGCGGCGCATCCTCAACGCACACAGTCCTCAATCGGACCAGCACACTGCAGATGTCCACCGCGCTTCGCACCGGGCCGGCGAGGACCCACTTTGGCTGCACGGCGCCGCGCGCAGGGTGCCCCGGCGCGCAGCTGCGCCGCCTGCCGCGTCCGTCGGCCGGCGCGCCTGCCACTGGGCGCCCCCACCAGCCGGCTGTAGCGCGTGCGCCCACGCACCGCGCGGCCAGCACGCCGGGCGGCCCCCCCTCACCGGCCGGGGACAGTCCCACCCACCCACAGCCGCGTATCGCTTCACACCCAGATTCACATTCACGTTCGTTGGTATGGTGGGGACCGCTTCGTAGCTGTACCGATCGTTGCCCTCACAGATGTACCTCCAGCAAGGACAACCGCACCACAACGGGTTACCAGTTGTTCATTTGCGTAACGTCACCAGTAAACGTACACGTCCATCCCCGTTTGCAAAGTCAACTATTATTGCATGCCTGCCTGTCAGGTGTCAAGACACACTACATCCGCTCACATCCACGCAACAAAATGTGCCCGACTAGAGGGCACGTGGAAGGTGCCCCCGTACGTATGCGATGTCCATTGCGCGACCAACTGTCAACCGGCCTCTGTAGCATGTCGCAGATGTGGAACGCGGGGCACCGTGCTATCACATTGTGTGAGAAGAGACTACTACGTCTGCATACACGCGCCACTACATGAACAGACGGCTCATGCTGATCGCCATCCACTGCGTCCATTACTCCCACACGTCTCTATGGCGTACCACACTGCAATGCAGCTGTTATGGGGAGATGACACGTAGCTGTGTACACAACATTCTGAGCGGGTTGCGGTTGGACAATACATTAATGTAACGTGTCATATGCCAATTACAGAGCAGGGTAAGGCACAACTTGGGTTAGGTTAAGGCACAACTTGGGTTAGGTTAAGGCACAACTTGGGTTAGGTTAAGGCACAACTTGGGTTAGGTTAAGGCACAACTTGGGTTAGGTTAAGGCACAACTTGGGTTAGGTTAAGGCACAACTTGGGTTAGGTTAAGGCACAACTTGGGTTAGGTTAAGGCACAACGTGGGTTAGGTTAAGGCACAACGTGGGTTAGGTTAAGGCACAACGTGGGTTAGGTTAAGGCACAATGTGGGTTAGGTTAAGGCACAATGTGGGTTAGGTTAAGGCACAACGTGGGTTAGGTTAAGGCACAATGTGGGGGTAGATTGCGGTACAAATTGCATTACATTGCGGTGCAAATTGCATTACATTGCGGTGCAAATTGAGTTACATTGCGGTGCAAATTGAGTTACATTGCGGTGCAAATTGAGTTACATTGCGGTGCAAATTGAGTTACATTGCGGTGCAAATTGAGTTACATTGCGGTGCAAATTGAGTTACATTGCGGTGCAAATTGAGTTACATTGCGGTGCAAATTGAGTTACATTGCGGTGCAAATTGAGTTACATTGCGGTGCAAATTGCGTTACATTGCGGTGCAAATTGCGTTACATTGCGGTGCAAATTGCGTTACATTGCGGTGCAAATTGCGTTACATTGCGGTGCAAATTGCGTTACATTGCGGTGCAAATTGCGTTACATTGCGGTGCAAATTGCGTTACATTGCGGTGCAAATTGCGTTACATTGCGGTGCAAATTGCGTTACATTGCGGTGCAAATTGAGGTAGGTTAAGGTGCAACACAGGTTAGGTTAAGGTGCAACATAGGTTAGGTTAAGGTGCAAGATGGGTTAGGTTAAGGTGCAAGATGGGTTAGGTTAAGGTGCAAGATGGGTTAGGTTAAGGTGCAAGATGGGTTAGGTTAAGGTGCAAGATGGGTTAGGTTAAGGTGACATAGGTTAGGTTAAGGTGACATAGGTTAGTTAAGGTGACATAGGTTAGGTTAAGGTGACATAGGTTAGGTAAGGTGACATAGGTTAGGTTAAGGTGACATAGGTTAGGTTAAGGTGACATAGGTTAGGTTAAGGTGACATAGGTTAGGTTAAGGTGACATAGGTTAGGTTAAGGTGACATAGGTTAGAGTTAAGGGGACATAGGTTAGGTTAAGGTGACATAGGTTAGGTTAAGGTGACATAGGTTAGGTTAAGGTGACATAGGTTAGGTTAAGGTGACATAGGTTAGGTTAAGGTACAAACTGGGTTGTGTTATGGTACACATTGCGTTGTAGTACAGTACACGTTAGGTTTGGGTACGGTACACAATGTGGTATGGGATGGCGTGTTGTGGGGGGGGAGGGGGGGGGGGGGAGGTTCGTTGATATCGACCGTAGGACGTGGATGCCCGAGGCAGCGTCAGTGTGTCAAAGGAGTTATGTCACGTCGGGATGCGCTTTTCGCCAGTGAGAGGGGGCGAGCCGTGTCTGTGGTTGCGGCAGACCTGTGTGTTTCATTCCTGCCAGTGTGTTTGTGC
>NW_026047053.1:7500-12500 GCF_023864275.1 Schistocerca cancellata | reverse complement strand
CGGAATTAACCAGACAAATCGCTCCACCAACTAAGAACGGCCATGCACCACCACCCACCGAATCAAGAAAGAGCTATCAATCTGTCAATCCTTCCGGTGTCCGGGCCTGGTGAGGTTTCCCGTGTTGAGTCAAATTAAGCCGCAGGCTCCACTCCTGGTGGTGCCCTTCCGTCAATTCCTTTAAGTTTCAGCTTTGCAACCATACTTCCCCCGGAACCCAAAAGCTTTGGTTTCCCGGAGGCTGCCCGCCGAGTCATCGGAGGAACTGCGGCGGATCGCTGGCTGGCATCGTTTATGGTTAGAACTAGGGCGGTATCTGATCGCCTTCGAACCTCTAACTTTCGTTCTTGATTAATGAAAACATACTTGGCAAATGCTTTCGCTTCTGTTCGTCTTGCGACGATCCAAGAATTTCACCTCTAACGTCGCAATACGAATGCCCCCGCCTGTCCCTATTAATCATTACCTCGGGTTCCGAAAACCAACAAAATAGAACCGAGGTCCTATTCCATTATTCCATGCACACAGTATTCAGGCGGGCTTGCCTGCTTTAAGCACTCTAATTTGTTCAAAGTAAACGTGCCGGCCCACCCAGACACTCAATAAAGAGCACCTTGGTAGGATTTCAACGGGGTCCGCCTCGGGACGCACGAACACGCACGAGGCGGTCGCACGCCTTCGGCTCGCCCCACCGGCAGGACGTCCCACGATACATGCCAGTTAAACACCGACGGGCGGTGAACCAACAGCGTGGGACACAAATCCAACTACGAGCTTTTTAACCGCAACAACTTTAATATACGCTATTGGAGCTGGAATTACCGCGGCTGCTGGCACCAGACTTGCCCTCCAATAGATACTCGTTAAAGGATTTAAAGTGTACTCATTCCGATTACGGGGCCTCGGATGAGTCCCGTATCGTTATTTTTCGTCACTACCTCCCCGTGCCGGGAGTGGGTAATTTGCGCGCCTGCTGCCTTCCTTGGATGTGGTAGCCGTTTCTCAGGCTCCCTCTCCGGAATCGAACCCTGATTCCCCGTTACCCGTTACAACCATGGTAGGCGCAGAACCTACCATCGACAGTTGATAAGGCAGACATTTGAAAGATGCGTCGCCGGTACGAGGACCGTGCGATCAGCCCAAAGTTATTCAGAGTCACCAAGGCAAACGGACCGGACGAGCCGACCGATTGGTTTTGATCTAATAAAAGCGTCCCTTCCATCTCTGGTCGGGACTCTGTTTGCATGTATTAGCTCTAGAATTA
The DNA here is from genome assembly GCF_023864275.1 of Schistocerca cancellata. Classification (NCBI taxonomy): domain Eukaryota; kingdom Metazoa; phylum Arthropoda; class Insecta; order Orthoptera; family Acrididae; genus Schistocerca; species Schistocerca cancellata. Next base: position 11,236 of record NW_026047053.1, on the reverse strand, counting down.
CCACAGTTATCCAAGTAACGTGGGTACGATCTAAGGAACCATAACTGATTTAATGAGCCATTCGCGGTTTCACCTTAATGCGGCTTGTACTGAGACATGCATGGCTTAATCTTTGAGACAAGCATATGACTACTGGCAGGATCAACCAGGGAGCTGCGTCAACTAGAGCTGAGCAGCCGGCCGCCCGGGAGTGTGTCCCAGGGGCCCGCGCGAACACGCAAGCGTCCGCTCAATTATTCTGCAAACAGGAGGAGGCTGAGCTCCCCTGCACAATACACCTCGAAACCCTCTCAGGTCCCGGCGGCGCGCAGCGCCGTCCTAAGTACTTGGTCGGGTTCGAGAGAGGCGCAATCGCCCGGAGTTAGGCGAGTAGACGCTTTAGGTGCGACCACCCGTGCTCCCAACTGAGCTTGCCGCTGCCGACAGAGGCCCGGGAGCGTGCTGTCGTGGCATTGCCGGCGGGAGACAACACGCGCCACCTACGGTGACCGGCAGCTCCAACGCCAGCGCCACAGAAGGGCAAAGGCCCCACGTGGGTGCCGAAGCGAACTCTCCCAGCACAGCGCACGTGCCAACACGTCTGCACAACTGCGATACAAACCACCAGCGAGAACCGCTGGGGCGACCGAGCAGCAGACGGCGTCGCGGCGCCGAGTGCCGGGCGGCGGCGCATCCTCAACGCACACAGTCCTCAATCGGACCAGCACACTGCAGATGTCCACCGCGCTTCGCACCGGGCCGGCGAGGACCCACTTTGGCTGCACGGCGCCGCGCGCAGGGTGCCCCGGCGCGCAGCTGCGCCGCCTGCCGCGTCCGTCGGCCGGCGCGCCTGCCACTGGGCGCCCCCACCAGCCGGCTGTAGCGCGTGCGCCCACGCACCGCGCGGCCAGCACGCCGGGCGGCCCCCCCTCACCGGCCGGGGACAGTCCCACCCACCCACAGCCGCGTATCGCTTCACACCCAGATTCACATTCACGTTCGTTGGTATGGTGGGGACCGCTTCGTAGCTGTACCGATCGTTGCCCTCACAGATGTACCTCCAGCAAGGACAACCGCACCACAACGGGTTACCAGTTGTTCATTTGCGTAACGTCACCAGTAAACGTACACGTCCATCCCCGTTTGCAAAGTCAACTATTATTGCATGCCTGCCTGTCAGGTGTCAAGACACACTACATCCGCTCACATCCACGCAACAAAATGTGCCCGACTAGAGGGCACGTGGAAGGTGCCCCCGTACGTATGCGATGTCCATTGCGCGACCAACTGTCAACCGGCCTCTGTAGCATGTCGCAGATGTGGAACGCGGGGCACCGTGCTATCACATTGTGTGAGAAGAGACTACTACGTCTGCATACACGCGCCACTACATGAACAGACGGCTCATGCTGATCGCCATCCACTGCGTCCATTACTCCCACACGTCTCTATGGCGTACCACACTGCAATGCAGCTGTTATGGGGAGATGACACGTAGCTGTGTACACAACATTCTGAGCGGGTTGCGGTTGGACAATACATTAATGTAACGTGTCATATGCCAATTACAGAGCAGGGTAAGGCACAACTTGGGTTAGGTTAAGGCACAACTTGGGTTAGGTTAAGGCACAACTTGGGTTAGGTTAAGGCACAACTTGGGTTAGGTTAAGGCACAACTTGGGTTAGGTTAAGGCACAACTTGGGTTAGGTTAAGGCACAACTTGGGTTAGGTTAAGGCACAACTTGGGTTAGGTTAAGGCACAACTTGGGTTAGGTTAAGGCACAACTTGGGTTAGGTTAAGGCACAACTTGGGTTAGGTTAAGGCACAACTTGGGTTAGGTTAAGGCACAACTTGGGTTAGGTTAAGGCACAACGTGGGTTAGGTTAAGGCACAACGTGGGTTAGGTTAAGGCACAACGTGGGTTAGGTTAAGGCACAATGTGGGTTAGGTTAAGGCACAATGTGGGTTAGGTTAAGGCACAATGTGGGGGTAGATTGCGGTACAAATTGCATTACATTGCGGTGCAAATTGCATTACATTGCGGTGCAAATTGCATTACATTGCGGTGCAAATTGAGTTACATTGCGGTGCAAATTGAGTTACATTGCGGTGCAAATTGAGTTACATTGCGGTGCAAATTGAGTTACATTGCGGTGCAAATTGAGTTACATTGCGGTGCAAATTGAGTTACATTGCGGTGCAAATTGAGTTACATTGCGGTGCAAATTGAGTTACATTGCGGTGCAAATTGAGTTACATTGCGGTGCAAATTGAGTTACATTGCGGTGCAAATTGAGTTACATTGCGGTGCAAATTGAGTTACATTGCGGTGCAAATTGCGTTACATTGCGGTGCAAATTGCGTTACATTGCGGTGCAAATTGCGTTACATTGCGGTGCAAATTGCGTTACATTGCGGTGCAAATTGCGTTACATTGCGGTGCAAATTGCGTTACATTGCGGTGCAAATTGCGTTACATTGCGGTGCAAATTGCGTTACATTGCGGTGCAAATTGCGTTACATTGCGGTGCAAATTGCGTTACATTGCGGTGCAAATTGAGGTAGGTTAAGGTGCAACACAGGTTAGGTTAAGGTGCAACATAGGTTAGGTTAAGGTGCAAGATGGGTTAGGTTAAGGTGCAAGATGGGTTAGGTTAAGGTGCAAGATGGGTTAGGTTAAGGTGCAAGATGGGTTAGGTTAAGGTGCAAGATGGGTTAGGTTAAGGTGACATAGGTTAGGTTAAGGTGACATAGGTTAGGTTAAGGTGACATAGGTTAGGTTAAGGTGACATAGGTTAGGTTAAGGTGACATAGGTTAGGTTAAGGTGACATAGGTTAGGTTAAGGTGACATAGGTTAGGTTAAGGTGACATAGGTTAGGTTAAGGTACAAACTGGGTTGTGTTATGGTACACATTGCGTTGTAGTACAGTACACGTTAGGTTTGGGTACGGTACACAATGTGGTATGGGATGGCGTGTTGTGGGGGGGAGGGGGGGGGGGAGGTTCGTTGATATCGACCGTAGGACGTGGATGCCCGAGGCAGCGTCAGTGTGTCAAAGGAGTTATGTCACGTCGGGATGCGCTTTTCGCCAGTGAGAGGGGGCGAGCCGTGTCTGTGGTTGCGGCAGACCTGTGTGTTTCATTCCTGCCAGTGTGTTTGTGCTGTAAGACGAGGCAGTGTGGTGGTGATGGGTGCACCCCTGTGTAGGACATGTGTGGGTGTTGGTGGCTTCTCTGAGCAATTGTGGTTGTCGGACGAGTGGGGTATTCTGTTTTATGATTGGACCTCCCGGTCTGGTTATCATAGCGTAGTTGGTGTACTGTGGCGGATAGGATGCACCGGACGTTGGTCCATGCTGGTGCTTAGTAGTTGTATCTGTGTCTGTTACAGGCAGAGAGTAGTGTGTGATAGAGTGTGTGGCTGACGTGTGGTTCATTTTGTGTGTACGGACGTTCAGCATGTATAGGGGCATTTGCGTATATAATCTATCATAATCTATCTATGTGGGCCTGCATAGTTTACTGAGCAGTGCTGTGAGGTGACTGAACTACGAGTGACGTACTGATTTACAGCGGAATGATTGCCTTGTACCAAAGATGGAGTATCGGCTCTACGACAGCGTTGGCACCGCAGGAAATGGTCTCGTAAAACGGCCCTCCCACCGTCATCGTTGTGAGGGGTAGGGACCGCCTATATTCTGAGAGGAGCCCTGTTTGCCACTGGGCGTGGGGTCTCGCATCCTGCGGTTCAGTG
>NW_026047052.1:67500-69845 GCF_023864275.1 Schistocerca cancellata | reverse complement strand
CACCAGCAACGTAGACGTCCATCCCAGTTTGCAAATGCAACGATTATTGCATACCTGTCTGTTAGGTGCCACGACACACTACGTCTGCCCACATACACGCAACAAAATGTGCACGACTAGAGAACACGTGGGAGGTGGCCCCCTACGTATGCGATGTCCATTACGACACCGACTGTCAACCAGCATCTGTACCATGTCGCAGATGTGGAACGCGGTGCACCATGCTATCACACTGTGTGAGAAGAGACGACTACGTTTGAATACACGCGCCACTACATCAACAGACGGCTCATGCTGATCGCCATCCAGGGCGTCCGTTACTCCCACACGTCTCTATGGCGTACCACACTGCAATGTAGCTGTTATGGGGAGACGGCACGTGGCTGAGTGCACAACATTTGGACCGTATGGTTCGCTGTTGTTGGGCGCAGTCGTTGTACGGTCACACATGTGCCACAGCGTATCATTCAGTACATACGGACCTATGTGCAGTACAATGTGAGGGTTAAGCTTACGACATCAGCGGACAGTGGACACAGGCCGTACCACGACGTAGACTGAGCGCTTCGACATGCGAATGCCAGTGAACAGCTGCGAAGGGCATTGAACACGCAAGCACCTGAACGACCAGCGTGCGAAGGCAGGGGGGGGGGGGAGGGGGGGGCGATGTACATCCTGCAGTCGTCCACATTACAGTGTACAGCGGGAGCATGTAAAAAGTAAGCAACACTTGCGAAGTGTTGAACATGAAACGATACACAAGAGGGTGGGCGGTGCGAGTAGCGAACTATATTCAGAGGGTTGTGGTTAGACAACACTAGATTAATGTAACGTGTCATATGCCAATTACAGAGCAGGTTAAGGCACAACGTGGGTTAGGTTAAGGCACAACGTGGGTTAGGTTAAGGCACAACGTGGGTTAGGTTAAGGCACAACGTGGGTTAGGTTAAGGCACAACGTGGGTTAGGTTAAGGCACAACGTGGGTTAGGTTAAGGCACAACGTGGGTTAGGTTAAGGCACAACGTGGGTTAGGTTAAGGCACAACGTGGGTTAGGTTAGGCACAACGTGGGTTAGGTTAAGGCACAACGTGGGTTAGGTTAAGGCACAACGTGGGTTAGGTTAAGGCACAACGTGGGTTAGGTTAAGGCACAACGTGGGTTAGGTTAAGGCACAACGTGGGTTAGGTTAAGGCACAACGTGGGTTAGGTTAAGGCACAACGTGGGTTAGGTTAAGGCACAACGTGGGTTAGGTTAAGGCACAACGTGGGTTAGGTTAAGGCACAACGTGGGTTAGGTTAAGGCACAACGTGGGTTAGGTTAAGGCACAACGTGGGTTAGGTTAAGGCACAACGTGGGTTAGGTTAAGGCACAACTTGGGTTAGGTTAAGGCACAACGTGGGTTAGGTTAAGGCACAACTTGGGTTAGGTTAAGGCACAACTTGGGTTAGGTTAAGGCACAACTTGGGTTAGGTTAAGGCACAACTTGGGTTAGGTTAAGGCACAACTTGGGTTAGGTTAAGGCACAACTTGGGTTAGGTTAAGGCACAACTTGGGTTAGGTTAAGGCACAACTTGGGTTAGGTTAAGGCACAACTTGGGTTAGGTTAAGGCACAACTTGGGTTAGGTTAAGGCACAACTTGGGTTAGGTTAAGGCACAACTTGGGTTAGGTTAAGGCACAACTTGGGTTAGGTTAAGGCACAACTTGGGTTAGGTTAAGGCACAACTTGGGTTAGGTTAAGGCACAACTTGGGTTAGGTTAAGGCACAACTTGGGTTAGGTTAAGGCACAACTTGGGTTAGGTTAAGGCACAACTTGGGTTAGGTTAAGGCACACTTGGGTTAGGTTAAGGCACAACTTGGGTTAGGTTAAGGCACAACTTGGGTTACATTGCGGTACAAATTGCGTTACATTGCGGTACAAATTGCGTTACATTGCGGTACAAATTGCGTTACATTGCGGTACAAATTGCGTTACATTGCGGTACAAATTGCGTTACATTGCGGTACAAATTGCGTTACATTGCGGTACAAATTGCGTTACATTGCGGTACAAATTGCGTTACATTGCGGTACAAATTGCGTTACATTGCGGTAGAAATTGTGGTACAAATTGCGTTACGAATTTGGTTAGGTTAAGGTGCAAAATGGGTTAGGTTAAGGTGCGAAATGGGTTGGATTACAGTACACAACGTGGTAAGAGAGTGTGTTGTTGGGGGGGGGGGGGCCGAGGTTCGTTGGTAGTGATCATTGTAAGTGAATGTCTGAGGCAGCGTCAGTATGTCACAGCAGTTATGTCTCGTCAGGATGCGCTTATGCGCTTTTCGCTCGTGACTGGAGGCGCGC
>NW_026047052.1:55000-62500 GCF_023864275.1 Schistocerca cancellata | reverse complement strand
GCCCGCGCAAGGCGAGACCTTCACTTTCATTACGCCTTTAGGTTTCGTACAGCCCAATGACTCGCGCACATGTTAGACTCCTTGGTCCGTGTTTCAAGACGGGTCGTGAAATTGTCCAAAGCTGAAGCGCCGCTGACGGGAGCGATTATTCCGCCCGAGAGCATCCCGAGCCAACAGCGGCGCGGGTCCGGGGCCGGGCCAGGTAGGTCCGTCATCCGGGAAGAACCGCGCGCGCTTGCCGGGAGCCCGAGCGCCCAAAGGGGCGAATCGACTCCTCCAGATATACCGCCGAGCAGCCAGCCAGGACACCGGGGCTCTGCCCAACAGACGCGAACCGAGGCCCGCGGAAGGACAGGCTGCGCACCCGGGCCGTAGGCCGGCACCCAGCGGGTCGCGACGTCCTACTAGGGGAGAAGTGCGGCCCACCGCACACCGGAACGGCCCCACCCCGCGGCGAGTGGAAAGGCAACCGGACACGACCCCGCCGCGGATTGCTCCGCGCGGGCGGCCGGCCCCATCTGCCGAGGGCGGGAGCCAGTGGCCGGATGGGCGTGAATCTCACCCGTTCGACCTTTCGGACTTCTCACGTTTACCCCAGAACGGTTTCACGTACTTTTGAACTCTCTCTTCAAAGTTCTTTTCAACTTTCCCTCACGGTACTTGTTCGCTATCGGTCTCGTGGTCATATTTAGTCTCAGATGGAGTTTACCACCCACTTGGAGCTGCACTCTCAAGCAACCCGACTCGAAGGAGAGGTCCCGCCGACGCTCGCACCGGCCGCTACGGGCCTGGCACCCTCTACGGGCCGTGGCCTCATTCAAGTTGGACTTGGGCTCGGCGCGAGGCGTCGGGGTAGTGGACCCTCCCAAACACCACATGCCACGACAGGCGGCAGCCTGCGGGGTTCGGTGCTGGACTCTTCCCTGTTTCGCTCGCCGCTACTGGGGGAATCCTTGTTAGTTTCTTTTCCTCCGCTTAGTAATATGCTTAAATTCAGCGGGTAGTCTCGCCTGCTCTGAGGTCGTTGTACGAGGTGTCGCACGCCACACCGCCAGCCGGCTGTGCACGCTACCGAGAAAGTACCGGTATGCGAACCGCCAGGCGACGGGCGCGCAATCGCACGTTTAAGGAGACGCGGCCGGCCCCACAGGCGGCCACGACACTCCCAGGTCTCCGAAGGCGGGACAAACGCCGCGCGCTTCAGTATACGTAGCCGACCCTCAGCCAGACGTGGCCCGGGAACGGAATCCATGGACCGCAATGTGCGTTCGAAACGTCGATGTTCATGTGTCCTGCAGTTCACATGTCGACGCGCAATTTGCTGCGTTCTTCATCGACCCACGAGCCGAGTGATCCACCGTCCTGGGTGATCTTTTTTTGTTTAGTTTCCACTGTCTCTTTCAAAACAGTTGCATAGGCGGGACTGAGGCGTTTGACAGCCCCTGTTCCAGCGTTCTGTGTCCAACGGCCTCACGGCCGATGGGCGTCGTACGGCTCCACACCGGAGCGGACAGGCACTCGGGCGAAAGTCATTCAAAACCGGCGCCAGGCGCCAGGTGCCGCAGGCCAGCCGCTCCAGAGCTTCAGCGCTCGTACCACACAACATTTTTCAGTTAGTTTTGAGAGGCACGCGTGGTTCCGCACGCGGCGCACGGCTGCTGCCGTACAGGTAGCGTGTTGCGCGACACGACACGCACATCGAAAGACATGCAGTCTAGTCGGTAATGATCCTTCCGCAGGTTCACCTACGGAAACCTTGTTACGACTTTTACTTCCTCTAAATGATCAAGTTTGGTCATCTTTCCGGTAGCATCGGCAACGACAGAGTCGATGCCGCGTACCAGTCCGAAGACCTCACTAAATCATTCAATCGGTAGTAGCGACGGGCGGTGTGTACAAAGGGCAGGGACGTAATCAACGCGAGCTTATGACTCGCCGCTTACTGGGAATTCCTCGTTCATGGGGAACAATTGCAAGCCCCAATCCCTAGCACGAAGGAGGTTCAGCGGGTTACCCGACCTTTCGGCCTAGGAAGACACGCTGATTCCTTCAGTGTAGCGCGCGTGCGGGCCCAGAACATCTAAGGGCATCACAGACCTGTTATTGCTCAATCTCGTGCGGCTAGAAGCCGCCTGTCCCTCTAAGAAGAAAAGTAATCGCTGACAGCACGAAGGATGTCACGCGACTAGTTAGCAGGCTAGAGTCTCGTTCGTTATCGGAATTAACCAGACAAATCGCTCCACCAACTAAGAACGGCCATGCACCACCACCCACCGAATCAAGAAAGAGCTATCAATCTGTCAATCCTTCCGGTGTCCGGGCCTGGTGAGGTTTCCCGTGTTGAGTCAAATTAAGCCGCAGGCTCCACTCCTGGTGGTGCCCTTCCGTCAATTCCTTTAAGTTTCAGCTTTGCAACCATACTTCCCCCGGAACCCAAAAGCTTTGGTTTCCCGGAGGCTGCCCGCCGAGTCATCGGAGGAACTGCGGCGGATCGCTGGCTGGCATCGTTTATGGTTAGAACTAGGGCGGTATCTGATCGCCTTCGAACCTCTAACTTTCGTTCTTGATTAATGAAAACATACTTGGCAAATGCTTTCGCTTCTGTTCGTCTTGCGACGATCCAAGAATTTCACCTCTAACGTCGCAATACGAATGCCCCCGCCTGTCCCTATTAATCATTACCTCGGGTTCCGAAAACCAACAAAATAGAACCGAGGTCCTATTCCATTATTCCATGCACACAGTATTCAGGCGGGCTTGCCTGCTTTAAGCACTCTAATTTGTTCAAAGTAAACGTGCCGGCCCACCCAGACACTCAATAAAGAGCACCTTGGTAGGATTTCAACGGGGTCCGCCTCGGGACGCACGAACACGCACGAGGCGGTCGCACGCCTTCGGCTCGCCCCACCGGCAGGACGTCCCACGATACATGCCAGTTAAACACCGACGGGCGGTGAACCAACAGCGTGGGACACAAATCCAACTACGAGCTTTTTAACCGCAACAACTTTAATATACGCTATTGGAGCTGGAATTACCGCGGCTGCTGGCACCAGACTTGCCCTCCAATAGATACTCGTTAAAGGATTTAAAGTGTACTCATTCCGATTACGGGGCCTCGGATGAGTCCCGTATCGTTATTTTTCGTCACTACCTCCCCGTGCCGGGAGTGGGTAATTGCGCGCCTGCTGCCTTCCTTGGATGTGGTAGCCGTTTCTCAGGCTCCCTCTCCGGAATCGAACCCTGATTCCCCGTTACCCGTTACAACCATGGTAGGCGCAGAACCTACCATCGACAGTTGATAAGGCAGACATTTGAAAGATGCGTCGCCGGTACGAGGACCGTGCGATCAGCCCAAAGTTATTCAGAGTCACCAAGGCAAACGGACCGGACGAGCCGACCGATTGGTTTTGATCTAATAAAAGCGTCCCTTCCATCTCTGGTCGGGACTCTGTTTGCATGTATTAGCTCTAGAATTACCACAGTTATCCAAGTAACGTGGGTACGATCTAAGGAACCATAACTGATTTAATGAGCCATTCGCGGTTTCACCTTAATGCGGCTTGTACTGAGACATGCATGGCTTAATCTTTGAGACAAGCATATGACTACTGGCAGGATCAACCAGGGAGCTGCGTCACTAGAGCTGAGCAGCCGGCCGCCCGGGAGTGTGTCCCAGGGGCCCGCGCGAACACGCAAGCGTCCGCTCAATTATTCTGCAAACAGGAGGAGGCTGAGCTCCCCTGCACAATACACCTCGAAACCCTCTCAGGTCCCGGCGGCGCGCAGCGCCGTCCTAAGTACTTGGTCGGGTTCGAGAGAGCGCAATCGCCCGGAGTTAGGCGAGTAGACGCTTTAGGTGCGACCACCCGTGCTCCCAACTGAGCTTGCCGCTGCCGACAGAGGCCCGGGAGCGTGCTGTCGTGGCATTGCCGGCGGGAGACAACACGCGCCACCTACGGTGACCGGCAGCTCCAACGCCAGCGCCACAGAAGGGCAAAGGCCCCACGTGGGTGCCGAAGCGAACTCTCCCAGCACAGCGCACGTGCCAACACGTCTGCACAACTGCGATACAAACCACCAGCGAGAACCGCTGGGGCGACCGAGCAGCAGACGGCGTCGCGGCGCCGAGTGCCGGGCGGCGGCGCATCCTCAACGCACACAGTCCTCAGTCGGACCAGCACACTGCAGATGTCCACCGCGCTTCGCACCGGGCCCGCGAGGACCCACTTTGGCCGCCCGGCGCCGCGCGCAGGGTGCCCCGGCGCGCAGCTGCGCCGCCTGCCGCGTCCGTCGGCCGGCGCGCCTGCCACTGGGCGCCCCCACCAGCCGGCTGTAGCGCGTGCGCCCACGCACCGCGCGGCCAGCACGCCGGGCGGCCCCCCCTCACCGGCCGGGGACGGTCCCACCCAGCCACCGCCGCGTATCGCTTCACACACAGATTTGCCCTTACTGATTTACCTCCAGCAACAACAACCGCACCACAATGGGTTTACCAGTTGTTCATTTGCGTAACGTCACCAGCAAACGTAGACGTCCATCCCAGTTTGCAAATGCAACGATTATTGCATACCTGTCTGTTAGGTGCCACGACACACTACGTCTGCCCACATACACGCAACAAAATGTGCACGACTAGAGAACACGTGGGAGGTGGCCCCCTACGTATGCGATGTCCATTACGACACCGACTGTCAACCAGCATCTGTACCATGTCGCAGATGTGGAACGCGGTGCACCATGCTATCACACTGTGTGAGAAGAGACGACTACGTTTGAATACACGCGCCACTACATCAACAGACGGCTCATGCTGATCGCCATCCAGGGCGTCCGTTACTCCCACACGTCTCTATGGCGTACCACACTGCAATGTAGCTGTTATGGGGAGACGGCACGTGGCTGAGTGCACAACATTTGGACCGTATGGTTCGCTGTTGTTGGGCGCAGTCGTTGTACGGTCACACATGTGCCACAGCGTATCATTCAGTACATACGGACCTATGTGCAGTACAATGTGAGGGTTAAGCTTACGACATCAGCGGACAGTGGACACAGGCCGTACCACGACGTAGACTGAGCGCTTCGACATGCGAATGCCAGTGAACAGCTGCGAAGGGCATTGAACACGCAAGCACCTGAACGACCAGCGTGCGAAGGCAGGGGGGGGGGAGGGGGGGGCGATGTACATCCTGCAGTCGTCCACATTACAGTGTACAGCGGGAGCATGTAAAAAGTAAGCAACACTTGCGAAGTGTTGAACATGAAACGATACACAAGAGGGTGGGCGGTGCGAGTAGCGAACTATATTCAGAGGGTTGTGGTTAGACAACACTAGATTAATGTAACGTGTCATATGCCAATTACAGAGCAGGTTAAGGCACAACGTGGGTTAGGTTAAGGCACAACGTGGGTTAGGTTAAGGCACAACGTGGGTTAGGTTAAGGCACAACGTGGGTTAGGTTAAGGCACAACGTGGGTTAGGTTAAGGCACAACGTGGGTTAGGTTAAGGCACAACGTGGGTTAGGTTAAGGCACAACGTGGGTTAGGTTAAGGCACAACGTGGGTTAGGTTAAGGCACAACGTGGGTTAGGTTAAGGCACAACGTGGGTTAGGTTAAGGCACAACGTGGGTTAGGTTAAGGCACAACGTGGGTTAGGTTAAGGCACAACGTGGGTTAGGTTAAGGCACAACGTGGGTTAGGTTAAGGCACAACGTGGGTTAGGTTAAGGCACAACGTGGGTTAGGTTAAGGCACAACGTGGGTTAGGTTAAGGCACAACGTGGGTTAGGTTAAGGCACAACGTGGGTTAGGTTAAGGCACAACGTGGGTTAGGTTAAGGCACAACGTGGGTTAGGTTAAGGCACAACGTGGGTTAGGTTAAGGCACAACGTGGGTTAGGTTAAGGCACAACGTGGGTTAGGTTAAGGCACAACTTGGGTTAGGTTAAGGCACAACGTGGGTTAGGTTAAGGCACAACTTGGGTTAGGTTAAGGCACAACTTGGGTTAGGTTAAGGCACAACTTGGGTTAGGTTAAGGCACAACTTGGGTTAGGTTAAGGCACAACTTGGGTTAGGTTAAGGCACAACTTGGGTTAGGTTAAGGCACAACTTGGGTTAGGTTAAGGCACAACTTGGGTTAGGTTAAGGCACAACTTGGGTTAGGTTAAGGCACAACTTGGGTTAGGTTAAGGCACAACTTGGGTTAGGTTAAGGCACAACTTGGGTTAGGTTAAGGCACAACTTGGGTTAGGTTAAGGCACAACTTGGGTTAGGTTAAGGCACAACTTGGGTTAGGTTAAGGCACAACTTGGGTTAGGTTAAGGCACAACTTGGGTTAGGTTAAGGCACAACTTGGGTTAGGTTAAGGCACAACTTGGGTTAGGTTAAGGCACAACTTGGGTTAGGTTAAGGCACAACTTGGGTTAGGTTAAGGCACAACTTGGGTTACATTGCGGTACAAATTGCGTTACATTGCGGTACAAATTGCGTTACATTGCGGTACAAATTGCGTTACATTGCGGTACAAATTGCGTTACATTGCGGTACAAATTGCGTTACATTGCGGTACAAATTGCGTTACATTGCGGTACAAATTGCGTTACATTGCGGTACAAATTGCGTTACATTGCGGTACAAATTGCGTTACATTGCGGTAGAAATTGTGGTACAAATTGCGTTACGAATTTGGTTAGGTTAAGGTGCAAAATGGGTTAGGTTAAGGTGCGAAATGGGTTGGATTACAGTACACAACGTGGTAAGAGAGTGTGTTGTTGGGGGGGGGGGGCCGAGGTTCGTTGGTAGTGATCATTGTAAGTGAATGTCTGAGGCAGCGTCAGTATGTCACAGCAGTTATGTCTCGTCAGGATGCGCTTATGCGCTTTTCGCTCGTGACTGGAGGCGCGCCGCGTCTGTGGTTGCGGCACACCTGTGTGATTCATTCCTGCCATTGTTTCTGTGCCGTAACAGGTGGCAGTGTGGTGGTGTTGGGTGCACCCCTGTGTAGGACATGTGTGGGTGTTGGTGGCTTATCTGAGCAGTTGTGGATGTCGGACGGGTGGGATATTCTATTTTAGAATTGGACTCCCTGGTGTGGTTATCATAGTGTGGATGGTGTACTGTGGCGGAGAGGATGCACCGGACGTTGGTCCATGCTGGTGCTTACATATTGTATCTGTGTCTGTTACAGGCAGAGAGTAATGTGTGATAGAGTGTCTCGCTGAGGTGTGGTTCATATTGTGTGCACAGACTTACAGCATGTATAGGGACAGCGGGAATTTGGCATATTGGATATAACTCTTCGTGAAACGCAAGATATAGGGGTGGATTGCAACGTACGAGTGCGGGAAGAGTCCGCCGTTCATCCGCTGGAGTTGCGATTTCGGCGGTTGGGGTGGGGCACGTGCGGGTGCGGGTGCGGGTGCGGGTGGGGTGATTGTCGGTTGACTACTTCGTGCGACGCAGGCACTGGCGTTCGGGTTCCTGTGGTGGACAGATGA
>NW_026047052.1:45000-47500 GCF_023864275.1 Schistocerca cancellata | reverse complement strand
TTAAAGTGTACTCATTCCGATTACGGGGCCTCGGATGAGTCCCGTATCGTTATTTTTCGTCACTACCTCCCCGTGCCGGGAGTGGGTAATTTGCGCGCCTGCTGCCTTCCTTGGATGTGGTAGCCGTTTCTCAGGCTCCCTCTCCGGAATCGAACCCTGATTCCCCGTTACCCGTTACAACCATGGTAGGCGCAGAACCTACCATCGACAGTTGATAAGGCAGACATTTGAAAGATGCGTCGCCGGTACGAGGACCGTGCGATCAGCCCAAAGTTATTCAGAGTCACCAAGGCAAACGGACCGGACGAGCCGACCGATTGGTTTTGATCTAATAAAAGCGTCCCTTCCATCTCTGGTCGGGACTCTGTTTGCATGTATTAGCTCTAGAATTACCACAGTTATCCAAGTAACGTGGGTACGATCTAAGGAACCATAACTGATTTAATGAGCCATTCGCGGTTTCACCTTAATGCGGCTTGTACTGAGACATGCATGGCTTAATCTTTGAGACAAGCATATGACTACTGGCAGGATCAACCAGGGAGCTGCGTCAACTAGAGCTGAGCAGCCGGCCGCCCGGGAGTGTGTCCCAGGGGCCCGCGCGAACACGCAAGCGTCCGCTCAATTATTCTGCAAACAGGAGGAGGCTGAGCTCCCCTGCACAATACACCTCGAAACCCTCTCAGGTCCCGGCGGCGCGCAGCGCCGTCCTAAGTACTTGGTCCGGTTCGAGAGAGGCGCAATCGCCCGGAGTTAGGCGAGTAGACGCTTTAGGTGCGACCACCCGTGCTCCCAACTGAGCTTGCCGCTGCCGACAGAGGCCCGGGAGCGTGCTGTCGTGGCATTGCCGGCGGGAGACAACACGCGCCACCTACGGTGACCGGCAGCTCCAACGCCAGCGCCACAGAAGGGCAAAGGCCCCACGTGGGTGCCGAAGCGAACTCTCCCAGCACAGCGCACGTGCCAACACGTCTGCACAACTGCGATACAAACCACCAGCGAGAACCGCTGGGGCGACCGAGCAGCAGACGGCGTCGCGGCGCCGAGTGCCGGGCGGCGGCGCATCCTCAACGCACACAGTCCTCAGTCGGACCAGCACACTGCAGATGTCCACCGCGCTTCGCACCGGGCCCGCGAGGACCCACTTTGGCCGCCCGGCGCCGCGCGCAGGGTGCCCCGGCGCGCAGCTGCGCCGCCTGCCGCGTCCGTCGGCCGGCGCGCCTGCCACTGGGCGCCCCCACCAGCCGGCTGTAGCGCGTGCGCCCACGCACCGCGCGGCCAGCACGCCGGGCGGCCCCCCCTCACCGGCCGGGGACGGTCCCACCCAGCCACCGCCGCGTATCGCTTCACACACAGATTTGCCCTTACTGATTTACCTCCAGCAACAACAACCGCACCACAATGGGTTTACCAGTTGTTCATTTGCGTAACGTCACCAGCAAACGTAGACGTCCATCCCAGTTTGCAAATGCAACGATTATTGCATACCTGTCTGTTAGGTGCCACGACACACTACGTCTGCCCACATACACGCAACAAAATGTGCACGACTAGAGAACACGTGGGAGGTGGCCCCCTACGTATGCGATGTCCATTACGACACCGACTGTCAACCAGCATCTGTACCATGTCGCAGATGTGGAACGCGGTGCACCATGCTATCACACTGTGTGAGAAGAGACGACTACGTTTGAATACACGCGCCACTACATCAACAGACGGCTCATGCTGATCGCCATCCAGGGCGTCCGTTACTCCCACACGTCTCTATGGCGTACCACACTGCAATGTAGCTGTTATGGGGAGACGGCACGTGGCTGAGTGCACAACATTTGGACCGTATGGTTCGCTGTTGTTGGGCGCAGTCGTTGTACGGTCACACATGTGCCACAGCGTATCATTCAGTACATACGGACCTATGTGCAGTACAATGTGAGGGTTAAGCTTACGACATCAGCGGACAGTGGACACAGGCCGTACCACGACGTAGACTGAGCGCTTCGACATGCGAATGCCAGTGAACAGCTGCGAAGGGCATTGAACACGCAAGCACCTGAACGACCAGCGTGCGAAGGCAGGGGGGGGGGAGGGGGGGGCGATGTACATCCTGCAGTCGTCCACATTACAGTGTACAGCGGGAGCATGTAAAAAGTAAGCAACACTTGCGAAGTGTTGAACATGAAACGATACACAAGAGGGTGGGCGGTGCGAGTAGCGAACTATATTCAGAGGGTTGTGGTTAGACAACACTAGATTAATGTAACGTGTCATATGCCAATTACAGAGCAGGTTAAGGCACAACGTGGGTTAGGTTAAGGCACAACGTGGGTTAGGTTAAGGCACAACGTGGGTTAGGTTAAGGCACAACGTGGGTTAGGTTAAGGCACAACGTGGGTTAGGTTAAGGCACAACGTGGGTTAGGTTAAGGCACAACGTGGGTTAGGTTAAGGCACAACGTGGGTTAGGTTAAGGCACAACGTGGGTTAGGTTAAGGCACAAC
>NW_026047052.1:32500-35000 GCF_023864275.1 Schistocerca cancellata | reverse complement strand
ACCTACGGTGACCGGCAGCTCCAACGCCAGCGCCACAGAAGGGCAAAGGCCCCACGTGGGTGCCGAAGCGAACTCTCCCAGCACAGCGCACGTGCCAACACGTCTGCACAACTGCGATACAAACCACCAGCGAGAACCGCTGGGGCGACCGAGCAGCAGACGGCGTCGCGGCGCCGAGTGCCGGGCGGCGGCGCATCCTCAACGCACACAGTCCTCAGTCGGACCAGCACACTGCAGATGTCCACCGCGCTTCGCACCGGGCCCGCGAGGACCCACTTTGGCCGCCCGGCGCCGCGCGCAGGGTGCCCCGGCGCGCAGCTGCGCCGCCTGCCGCGTCCGTCGGCCGGCGCGCCTGCCACTGGGCGCCCCCACCAGCCGGCTGTAGCGCGTGCGCCCACGCACCGCGCGGCCAGCACGCCGGGCGGCCCCCCCTCACCGGCCGGGGACGGTCCCACCCAGCCACCGCCGCGTATCGCTTCACACACAGATTTGCCCTTACTGATTTACCTCCAGCAACAACAACCGCACCACAATGGGTTTACCAGTTGTTCATTTGCGTAACGTCACCAGCAAACGTAGACGTCCATCCCAGTTTGCAAATGCAACGATTATTGCATACCTGTCTGTTAGGTGCCACGACACACTACGTCTGCCCACATACACGCAACAAAATGTGCACGACTAGAGAACACGTGGGAGGTGGCCCCCTACGTATGCGATGTCCATTACGACACCGACTGTCAACCAGCATCTGTACCATGTCGCAGATGTGGAACGCGGTGCACCATGCTATCACACTGTGTGAGAAGAGACGACTACGTTTGAATACACGCGCCACTACATCAACAGACGGCTCATGCTGATCGCCATCCAGGGCGTCCGTTACTCCCACACGTCTCTATGGCGTACCACACTGCAATGTAGCTGTTATGGGGAGACGGCACGTGGCTGAGTGCACAACATTTGGACCGTATGGTTCGCTGTTGTTGGGCGCAGTCGTTGTACGGTCACACATGTGCCACAGCGTATCATTCAGTACATACGGACCTATGTGCAGTACAATGTGAGGGTTAAGCTTACGACATCAGCGGACAGTGGACACAGGCCGTACCACGACGTAGACTGAGCGCTTCGACATGCGAATGCCAGTGAACAGCTGCGAAGGGCATTGAACACGCAAGCACCTGAACGACCAGCGTGCGAAGGCAGGGGGGGGGGAGGGGGGGGCGATGTACATCCTGCAGTCGTCCACATTACAGTGTACAGCGGGAGCATGTAAAAAGTAAGCAACACTTGCGAAGTGTTGAACATGAAACGATACACAAGAGGGTGGGCGGTGCGAGTAGCGAACTATATTCAGAGGGTTGTGGTTAGACAACACTAGATTAATGTAACGTGTCATATGCCAATTACAGAGCAGGTTAAGGCACAACGTGGGTTAGGTTAAGGCACAACGTGGGTTAGGTTAAGGCACAACGTGGGTTAGGTTAAGGCACAACGTGGGTTAGGTTAAGGCACAACGTGGGTTAGGTTAAGGCACAACGTGGGTTAGGTTAAGGCACAACGTGGGTTAGGTTAAGGCACAACGTGGGTTAGGTTAAGGCACAACGTGGGTTAGGTTAAGGCACAACGTGGGTTAGGTTAAGGCACAACGTGGGTTAGGTTAAGGCACAACGTGGGTTAGGTTAAGGCACAACGTGGGTTAGGTTAAGGCACAACGTGGGTTAGGTTAAGGCACAACGTGGGTTAGGTTAAGGCACAACGTGGGTTAGGTTAAGGCACAACGTGGGTTAGGTTAAGGCACAACGTGGGTTAGGTTAAGGCACAACGTGGGTTAGGTTAAGGCACAACGTGGGTTAGGTTAAGGCACAACGTGGGTTAGGTTAAGGCACAACGTGGGTTAGGTTAAGGCACAACGTGGGTTAGGTTAAGGCACAACGTGGGTTAGGTTAAGGCACAACTTGGGTTAGGTTAAGGCACAACGTGGGTTAGGTTAAGGCACAACTTGGGTTAGGTTAAGGCACAACTTGGGTTAGGTTAAGGCACAACTTGGGTTAGGTTAAGGCACAACTTGGGTTAGGTTAAGGCACAACTTGGGTTAGGTTAAGGCACAACTTGGGTTAGGTTAAGGCACAACTTGGGTTAGGTTAAGGCACAACTTGGGTTAGGTTAAGGCACAACTTGGGTTAGGTTAAGGCACAACTTGGGTTAGGTTAAGGCACAACTTGGGTTAGGTTAAGGCACAACTTGGGTTAGGTTAAGGCACAACTTGGGTTAGGTTAAGGCACAACTTGGGTTAGGTTAAGGCACAACTTGGGTTAGGTTAAGGCACAACTTGGGTTAGGTTAAGGCACAACTTGGGTTAGGTTAAGGCACAACTTGGGTTAGGTTAAGGCACAACTTGGGTTAGGTTAAGGCACAACTTGGGTTAGGTTAAGGCACAACTTGGGTTAGGTTAAGGCACAACTTGGGTTACATTGCGGTACAAATTGCGTTACAT
>NW_026047052.1:20000-25000 GCF_023864275.1 Schistocerca cancellata | reverse complement strand
GATTCCTTCAGTGTAGCGCGCGTGCGGCCCAGAACATCTAAGGGCATCACAGACCTGTTATTGCTCAATCTCGTGCGGCTAGAAGCCGCCTGTCCCTCTAAGAAGAAAAGTAATCGCTGACAGCACGAAGGATGTCACGCGACTAGATAGCAGGCTAGAGTCTCGTTCGTTATCGGAATTAACCAGACAAATCGCTCCACCAACTAAGAACGGCCATGCACCACCACCCACCGAATCAAGAAAGAGCTATCAATCTGTCAATCCTTCCGGTGTCCGGGCCTGGTGAGGTTTCCCGTGTTGAGTCAAATTAAGCCGCAGGCTCCACTCCTGGTGGTGCCCTTCCGTCAATTCCTTTAAGTTTCAGCTTTGCAACCATACTTCCCCCGGAACCCAAAAGCTTTGGTTTCCCGGAGGCTGCCCGCCGAGTCATCGGAGGAACTGCGGCGGATCGCTGGCTGGCATCGTTTATGGTTAGAACTAGGGCGGTATCTGATCGCCTTCGAACCTCTAACTTTCGTTCTTGATTAATGAAAACATACTTGGCAAATGCTTTCGCTTCTGTTCGTCTTGCGACGATCCAAGAATTTCACCTCTAACGTCGCAATACGAATGCCCCCGCCTGTCCCTATTAATCATTACCTCGGGTTCCGAAAACCAACAAAATAGAACCGAGGTCCTATTCCATTATTCCATGCACACAGTATTCAGGCGGGCTTGCCTGCTTTAAGCACTCTAATTTGTTCAAAGTAAACGTGCCGGCCCACCCAGACACTCAATAAAGAGCACCTTGGTAGGATTTCAACGGGGTCCGCCTCGGGACGCACGAACACGCACGAGGCGGTCGCACGCCTTCGGCTCGCCCCACCGGCAGGACGTCCCACGATACATGCCAGTTAAACACCGACGGGCGGTGAACCAACAGCGTGGGACACAAATCCAACTACGAGCTTTTTAACCGCAACAACTTTAATATACGCTATTGGAGCTGGAATTACCGCGGCTGCTGGCACCAGACTTGCCCTCCAATAGATACTCGTTAAAGGATTTAAAGTGTACTCATTCCGATTACGGGGCCTCGGATGAGTCCCGTATCGTTATTTTTCGTCACTACCTCCCCGTGCCGGGAGTGGGTAATTTGCGCGCCTGCTGCCTTCCTTGGATGTGGTAGCCGTTTCTCAGGCTCCCTCTCCGGAATCGAACCCTGATTCCCCGTTACCCGTTACAACCATGGTAGGCGCAGAACCTACCATCGACAGTTGATAAGGCAGACATTTGAAAGATGCGTCGCCGGTACGAGGACCGTGCGATCAGCCCAAAGTTATTCAGAGTCACCAAGGCAAACGGACCGGACGAGCCGACCGATTGGTTTTGATCTAATAAAAGCGTCCCTTCCATCTCTGGTCGGGACTCTGTTTGCATGTATTAGCTCTAGAATTACCACAGTTATCCAAGTAACGTGGGTACGATCTAAGGAACCATAACTGATTTAATGAGCCATTCGCGGTTTCACCTTAATGCGGCTTGTACTGAGACATGCATGGCTTAATCTTTGAGACAAGCATATGACTACTGGCAGGATCAACCAGGGAGCTGCGTCAACTAGAGCTGAGCAGCCGGCCGCCCGGGAGTGTGTCCCAGGGGCCCGCGCGAACACGCAAGCGTCCGCTCAATTATTCTGCAAACAGGAGGAGGCTGAGCTCCCCTGCACAATACACCTCGAAACCCTCTCAGGTCCCGGCGGCGCGCAGCGCCGTCCTAAGTACTTGGTCGGGTTCGAGAGAGGCGCAATCGCCCGGAGTTAGGCGAGTAGACGCTTTAGGTGCGACCACCCGTGCTCCCAACTGAGCTTGCCGCTGCCGACAGAGGCCCGGGAGCGTGCTGTCGTGGCATTGCCGGCGGGAGACAACACGCGCCACCTACGGTGACCGGCAGCTCCAACGCCAGCGCCACAGAAGGGCAAAGGCCCCACGTGGGTGCCGAAGCGAACTCTCCCAGCACAGCGCACGTGCCAACACGTCTGCACAACTGCGATACAAACCACCAGCGAGAACCGCTGGGGCGACCGAGCAGCAGACGGCGTCGCGGCGCCGAGTGCCGGGCGGCGGCGCATCCTCAACGCACACAGTCCTCAGTCGGACCAGCACACTGCAGATGTCCACCGCGCTTCGCACCGGGCCCGCGAGGACCCACTTTGGCCGCCCGGCGCCGCGCGCAGGGTGCCCCGGCGCGCAGCTGCGCCGCCTGCCGCGTCCGTCGGCCGGCGCGCCTGCCACTGGGCGCCCCCACCAGCCGGCTGTAGCGCGTGCGCCCACGCACCGCGCGGCCAGCACGCCGGGCGGCCCCCCCTCACCGGCCGGGGACGGTCCCACCCAGCCACCGCCGCGTATCGCTTCACACACAGATTTGCCCTTACTGATTTACCTCCAGCAACAACAACCGCACCACAATGGGTTTACCAGTTGTTCATTTGCGTAACGTCACCAGCAAACGTAGACGTCCATCCCAGTTTGCAAATGCAACGATTATTGCATACCTGTCTGTTAGGTGCCACGACACACTACGTCTGCCCACATACACGCAACAAAATGTGCACGACTAGAGAACACGTGGGAGGTGGCCCCCTACGTATGCGATGTCCATTACGACACCGACTGTCAACCAGCATCTGTACCATGTCGCAGATGTGGAACGCGGTGCACCATGCTATCACACTGTGTGAGAAGAGACGACTACGTTTGAATACACGCGCCACTACATCAACAGACGGCTCATGCTGATCGCCATCCAGGGCGTCCGTTACTCCCACACGTCTCTATGGCGTACCACACTGCAATGTAGCTGTTATGGGGAGACGGCACGTGGCTGAGTGCACAACATTTGGACCGTATGGTTCGCTGTTGTTGGGCGCAGTCGTTGTACGGTCACACATGTGCCACAGCGTATCATTCAGTACATACGGACCTATGTGCAGTACAATGTGAGGGTTAAGCTTACGACATCAGCGGACAGTGGACACAGGCCGTACCACGACGTAGACTGAGCGCTTCGACATGCGAATGCCAGTGAACAGCTGCGAAGGGCATTGAACACGCAAGCACCTGAACGACCAGCGTGCGAAGGCAGGGGGGGGGGAGGGGGGGGCGATGTACATCCTGCAGTCGTCCACATTACAGTGTACAGCGGGAGCATGTAAAAAGTAAGCAACACTTGCGAAGTGTTGAACATGAAACGATACACAAGAGGGTGGGCGGTGCGAGTAGCGAACTATATTCAGAGGGTTGTGGTTAGACAACACTAGATTAATGTAACGTGTCATATGCCAATTACAGAGCAGGTTAAGGCACAACGTGGGTTAGGTTAAGGCACAACGTGGGTTAGGTTAAGGCACAACGTGGGTTAGGTTAAGGCACAACGTGGGTTAGGTTAAGGCACAACGTGGGTTAGGTTAAGGCACAACGTGGGTTAGGTTAAGGCACAACGTGGGTTAGGTTAAGGCACAACGTGGGTTAGGTTAAGGCACAACGTGGGTTAGGTTAAGGCACAACGTGGGTTAGGTTAAGGCACAACGTGGGTTAGGTTAAGGCACAACGTGGGTTAGGTTAAGACACAACGTGGGTTAGGTTAAGGCACAACGTGGGTTAGGTTAAGGCACAACGTGGGTTAGGTTAAGGCACAACGTGGGTTAGGTTAAGGCACAACGTGGGTTAGGTTAAGGCACAACGTGGGTTAGGTTAAGGCACAACGTGGGTTAGGTTAAGGCACAACGTGGGTTAGGTTAAGGCACAACGTGGGTTAGGTTAAGGCACAACGTGGGTTAGGTTAAGGCACAACGTGGGTTAGGTTAAGGCACAACGTGGGTTAGGTTAAGGCACAACGTGGGTTAGGTTAAGGCACAACTTGGGTTAGGTTAAGGCACAACGTGGGTTAGGTTAAGGCACAACTTGGGTTAGGTTAAGGCACAACTTGGGTTAGGTTAAGGCACAACTTGGGTTAGGTTAAGGCACAACTTGGGTTAGGTTAAGGCACAACTTGGGTTAGGTTAAGGCACAACTTGGGTTAGGTTAAGGCACAACTTGGGTTAGGTTAAGGCACAACTTGGGTTAGGTTAAGGCACAACTTGGGTTAGGTTAAGGCACAACTTGGGTTAGGTTAAGGCACAACTTGGGTTAGGTTAAGGCACAACTTGGGTTAGGTTAAGGCACAACTTGGGTTAGGTTAAGGCACAACTTGGGTTAGGTTAAGGCACAACTTGGGTTAGGTTAAGGCACAACTTGGGTTAGGTTAAGGCACAACTTGGGTTAGGTTAAGGCACAACTTGGGTTAGGTTAAGGCACAACTTGGGTTAGGTTAAGGCACAACTTGGGTTAGGTTAAGGCACAACTTGGGTTAGGTTAAGGCACAACTTGGGTTAGGTTAAGGCACAACTTGGGTTAGGTTAAGGCACAACTTGGGTTAGGTTAAGGCACAACTTGGGTTAGGTTAAGGCACAACTTGGGTTACATTGCGGTACAAATTGCGTTACATTGCGGTACAAATTGCGTTACATTGCGGTACAAATTGCGTTACATTGCGGTACAAATTGCGTTACATTGCGGTACAAATTGCGTTACATTGCGGTACAAATTGCGTTACATTGCGGTACAAATTGCGTTACATTGCGGTACAAATTGCGTTACATTGCGGTACAAATTGCGTTACATTGCGGTACAAATTGCGTTACATTGCGGTACAAATTGCGTTACATTGCGGTACAAATTGCGTTACATTGCGGTAGAAATTGTGGTACAAATTGCGTTACGAATTTGGTTAGGTTAAGGTGCAAAATGGGTTAGGTTAAGGTGCGAAATGGGTTGGATTACAGTACACAACGTGGTAAGAGAGTGTGTTGTTGGGGGGGGGGGCCGAGGTTCGTTGGTAGTGATCATTGTAAGTGAATGTCTGAGGCAGCGTCAGTATGTCACAGCAGTTATGTCTCGTCAGGATGCGCTTATGCGCTTTTC
>NW_026047052.1:12500-15000 GCF_023864275.1 Schistocerca cancellata | reverse complement strand
AGTTATCCAAGTAACGTGGGTACGATCTAAGGAACCATAACTGATTTAATGAGCCATTCGCGGTTTCACCTTAATGCGGCTTGTACTGAGACATGCATGGCTTAATCTTTGAGACAAGCATATGACTACTGGCAGGATCAACCAGGGAGCTGCGTCAACTAGAGCTGAGCAGCCGGCCGCCCGGGAGTGTGTCCCAGGGGCCCGCGCGAACACGCAAGCGTCCGCTCAATTATTCTGCAAACAGGAGGAGGCTGAGCTCCCCTGCACAATACACCTCGAAACCCTCTCAGGTCCCGGCGGCGCGCAGCGCCGTCCTAAGTACTTGGTCGGGTTCGAGAGAGGCGCAATCGCCCGGAGTTAGGCGAGTAGACGCTTTAGGTGCGACCACCCGTGCTCCCAACTGAGCTTGCCGCTGCCGACAGAGGCCCGGGAGCGTGCTGTCGTGGCATTGCCGGCGGGAGACAACACGCGCCACCTACGGTGACCGGCAGCTCCAACGCCAGCGCCACAGAAGGGCAAAGGCCCCACGTGGGTGCCGAAGCGAACTCTCCCAGCACAGCGCACGTGCCAACACGTCTGCACAACTGCGATACAAACCACCAGCGAGAACCGCTGGGGCGACCGAGCAGCAGACGGCGTCGCGGCGCCGAGTGCCGGGCGGCGGCGCATCCTCAACGCACACAGTCCTCAGTCGGACCAGCACACTGCAGATGTCCACCGCGCTTCGCACCGGGCCCGCGAGGACCCACTTTGGCCGCCCGGCGCCGCGCGCAGGGTGCCCCGGCGCGCAGCTGCGCCGCCTGCCGCGTCCGTCGGCCGGCGCGCCTGCCACTGGGCGCCCCCACCAGCCGGCTGTAGCGCGTGCGCCCACGCACCGCGCGGCCAGCACGCCGGGCGGCCCCCCCTCACCGGCCGGGGACGGTCCCACCCAGCCACCGCCGCGTATCGCTTCACACACAGATTTGCCCTTACTGATTTACCTCCAGCAACAACAACCGCACCACAATGGGTTTACCAGTTGTTCATTTGCGTAACGTCACCAGCAAACGTAGACGTCCATCCCAGTTTGCAAATGCAACGATTATTGCATACCTGTCTGTTAGGTGCCACGACACACTACGTCTGCCCACATACACGCAACAAAATGTGCACGACTAGAGAACACGTGGGAGGTGGCCCCCTACGTATGCGATGTCCATTACGACACCGACTGTCAACCAGCATCTGTACCATGTCGCAGATGTGGAACGCGGTGCACCATGCTATCACACTGTGTGAGAAGAGACGACTACGTTTGAATACACGCGCCACTACATCAACAGACGGCTCATGCTGATCGCCATCCAGGGCGTCCGTTACTCCCACACGTCTCTATGGCGTACCACACTGCAATGTAGCTGTTATGGGGAGACGGCACGTGGCTGAGTGCACAACATTTGGACCGTATGGTTCGCTGTTGTTGGGCGCAGTCGTTGTACGGTCACACATGTGCCACAGCGTATCATTCAGTACATACGGACCTATGTGCAGTACAATGTGAGGGTTAAGCTTACGACATCAGCGGACAGTGGACACAGGCCGTACCACGACGTAGACTGAGCGCTTCGACATGCGAATGCCAGTGAACAGCTGCGAAGGGCATTGAACACGCAAGCACCTGAACGACCAGCGTGCGAAGGCAGGGGGGGGGGAGGGGGGGGCGATGTACATCCTGCAGTCGTCCACATTACAGTGTACAGCGGGAGCATGTAAAAAGTAAGCAACACTTGCGAAGTGTTGAACATGAAACGATACACAAGAGGGTGGGCGGTGCGAGTAGCGAACTATATTCAGAGGGTTGTGGTTAGACAACACTAGATTAATGTAACGTGTCATATGCCAATTACAGAGCAGGTTAAGGCACAACGTGGGTTAGGTTAAGGCACAACGTGGGTTAGGTTAAGGCACAACGTGGGTTAGGTTAAGGCACAACGTGGGTTAGGTTAAGGCACAACGTGGGTTAGGTTAAGGCACAACGTGGGTTAGGTTAAGGCACAACGTGGGTTAGGTTAAGGCACAACGTGGGTTAGGTTAAGGCACAACGTGGGTTAGGTTAAGGCACAACGTGGGTTAGGTTAAGGCACAACGTGGGTTAGGTTAAGGCACAACGTGGGTTAGGTTAAGGCACAACGTGGGTTAGGTTAAGGCACAACGTGGGTTAGGTTAAGGCACAACGTGGGTTAGGTTAAGGCACAACGTGGGTTAGGTTAAGGCACAACGTGGGTTAGGTTAAGGCACAACGTGGGTTAGGTTAAGGCACAACGTGGGTTAGGTTAAGGCACAATGTGGGTTAGGTTAAGGCACAACGTGGGTTAGGTTAAGGCACAACGTGGGTTAGGTTAAGGCACAACGTGGGTTAGGTTAAGGCACAACGTGGGTTAGGTTAAGGCACAACTTGGGTTAGGTTAAGGCACAACGTGGGTTAGGTTAAGGCACAACTTGGGTTAGGTTAAGGCACAAC
>NW_026047052.1:0-2500 GCF_023864275.1 Schistocerca cancellata | reverse complement strand
GCGATACAAACCACCAGCGAGAACCGCTGGGGCGACCGAGCAGCAGACGGCGTCGCGGCGCCGAGTGCCGGGCGGCGGCGCATCCTCAACGCACACAGTCCTCAGTCGGACCAGCACACTGCAGATGTCCACCGCGCTTCGCACCGGGCCCGCGAGGACCCACTTTGGCCGCCCGGCGCCGCGCGCAGGGTGCCCCGGCGCGCAGCTGCGCCGCCTGCCGCGTCCGTCGGCCGGCGCGCCTGCCACTGGGCGCCCCCACCAGCCGGCTGTAGCGCGTGCGCCCACGCACCGCGCGGCCAGCACGCCGGGCGGCCCCCCCTCACCGGCCGGGGACGGTCCCACCCAGCCACCGCCGCGTATCGCTTCACACACAGATTTGCCCTTACTGATTTACCTCCAGCAACAACAACCGCACCACAATGGGTTTACCAGTTGTTCATTTGCGTAACGTCACCAGCAAACGTAGACGTCCATCCCAGTTTGCAAATGCAACGATTATTGCATACCTGTCTGTTAGGTGCCACGACACACTACGTCTGCCCACATACACGCAACAAAATGTGCACGACTAGAGAACACGTGGGAGGTGGCCCCCTACGTATGCGATGTCCATTACGACACCGACTGTCAACCAGCATCTGTACCATGTCGCAGATGTGGAACGCGGTGCACCATGCTATCACACTGTGTGAGAAGAGACGACTACGTTTGAATACACGCGCCACTACATCAACAGACGGCTCATGCTGATCGCCATCCAGGGCGTCCGTTACTCCCACACGTCTCTATGGCGTACCACACTGCAATGTAGCTGTTATGGGGAGACGGCACGTGGCTGAGTGCACAACATTTGGACCGTATGGTTCGCTGTTGTTGGGCGCAGTCGTTGTACGGTCACACATGTGCCACAGCGTATCATTCAGTACATACGGACCTATGTGCAGTACAATGTGAGGGTTAAGCTTACGACATCAGCGGACAGTGGACACAGGCCGTACCACGACGTAGACTGAGCGCTTCGACATGCGAATGCCAGTGAACAGCTGCGAAGGGCATTGAACACGCAAGCACCTGAACGACCAGCGTGCGAAGGCAGGGGGGGGGGGGGGGAGGGGGGGGCGATGTACATCCTGCAGTCGTCCACATTACAGTGTACAGCGGGAGCATGTAAAAAGTAAGCAACACTTGCGAAGTGTTGAACATGAAACGATACACAAGAGGGTGGGCGGTGCGAGTAGCGAACTATATTCAGAGGGTTGTGGTTAGACAACACTAGATTAATGTAACGTGTCATATGCCAATTACAGAGCAGGTTAAGGCACAACGTGGGTTAGGTTAAGGCACAACGTGGGTTAGGTTAAGGCACAACGTGGGTTAGGTTAAGGCACAACGTGGGTTAGGTTAAGGCACAACGTGGGTTAGGTTAAGGCACAACGTGGGTTAGGTTAAGGCACAAACGTGGGTTAGGTTAAGGCACAACGTGGGTTAGGTTAAGGCACAACGTGGGTTAGGTTAAGGCACAACGTGGGTTAGGTTAAGGCACAACGTGGGTTAGGTTAAGGCACAACGTGGGTTAGGTTAAGGCACAACGTGGGTTAGGTTAAGGCACAACGTGGTTAGGTTAAGGCACAACGTGGGTTAGGTTAAGGCACAACGTGGGTTAGGTTAAGGCACAACGTGGGTTAGGTTAAGGCACAACGTGGGTTAGGTTAAGGCACAACGTGGGTTAGGTTAAGGCACAACGTGGGTTAGGTTAAGGCACAACGTGGGTTAGGTTAAGGCACAACGTGGGTTAGGTTAAGGCACAACGTGGGTTAGGTTAAGGCACAACGTGGGTTAGGTTAAGGCACAACGTGGGTTAGGTTAAGGCACAACGTGGGTTAGGTTAAGGCACAACGTGGGTTAGGTTAAGGCACAACGTGGGTTAGGTTAAGGCACAACGTGGGTTAGGTTAAGGCACAACTTGGTTAGGTTAAGGCACAACTTGGGTTAGGTTAAGGCACAACTTGGGTTAGGTTAAGGCACAACTTGGGTTAGGTTAAGGCACAACTTGGGTTAGGTTAAGGCACAACTTGGGTTAGGTTAAGGCACAACTTGGGTTAGGTTAAGGCACAACTTGGGTTAGGTTAAGGCACAACTTGGGTTAGGTTAAGGCACAACTTGGGTTAGGTTAAGGCACAACTTGGGTTAGGTTAAGGCACAACTTGGGTTAGGTTAAGGCACAACTTGGGTTAGGTTAAGGCACAACTTGGGTTAGGTTAAGGCACAACTTGGGTTAGGTTAAGCACAACTTGGGTTAGGTTAAGCACAACTGGGTTAGGTAAGGCACAACTTGGGTTAGGTTAAGGCACAACTTGGGTTAGGTTACGGCACAAATTGGCGTTACATTGCGGTACAAATTGCGTTACATTGCGGTACAAATTGCGTTACATTGCGGTACAAATTGCGTTACATTGCGGTACAAATTGCGTTACATTGCGGTACAAATTGCGTTACATTG
>NW_026047051.1:22500-25000 GCF_023864275.1 Schistocerca cancellata | reverse complement strand
CCACATTGTGTACCGTACCCAAACCTAACGTGTACTGTACTACAACGCAATGTGTACCATAACACAACCCAGTTTGTACCTTAACCTAACCTATGTCACCTTAACCTAACCTATGTCACCTTAACCTAACCTATGTCACCTTAACCTAACCTATGTCACCTTAACCTAACCTATGTCACCTTAACCTAACCTATGTCACCTTAACCTAACCTATGTCACCTTAACCTAACCTATGTCACCTTAACCTAACCCATCTTGCACCTTAACCTAACCCATCTTGCACCTTAACCTAACCCATCTTGCACCTTAACCTAACCCATCTTGCACCTTAACCTAACCCATCTTGCACCTTAACCTAACCTATGTTGCACCTTAACCTAACCTGTGTTGCACCTTAACCTACCTCAATTTGCACCGCAATGTAACGCAATTTGCACCGCAATGTAACGCAATTTGCACCGCAATGTAACGCAATTTGCACCGCAATGTAACGCAATTTGCACCGCAATGTAACGCAATTTGCACCGCAATGTAACGCAATTTGCACCGCAATGTAACGCAATTTGCACCGCAATGTAACGCAATTTGCACCGCAATGTAACGCAATTTGCACCGCAATGTAACTCAATTTGCACCGCAATGTAACTCAATTTGCACCGCAATGTAACTCAATTTGCACCGCAATGTAACTCAATTTGCACCGCAATGTAACTCAATTTGCACCGCAATGTAACTCAATTTGCACCGCAATGTAACTCAATTTGCACCGCAATGTAACTCAATTTGCACCGCAATGTAACTCAATTTGCACCGCAATGTAACTCAATTTGCACCGCAATGTAACTCAATTTGCACCGCAATGTAATGCAATTTGCACCGCAATGTAATGCAATTTGCACCGCAATGTAATGCAATTTGTACCGCAATCTACCCCCACATTGTGCCTTAACCTAACCCACATTGTGCCTTAACCTAACCCACATTGTGCCTTAACCTAACCCACGTTGTGCCTTAACCTAACCCACGTTGTGCCTTAACCTAACCCACGTTGTGCCTTAACCTAACCCAAGTTGTGCCTTAACCTAACCCAAGTTGTGCCTTAACCTAACCCAAGTTGTGCCTTAACCTAACCCAAGTTGTGCCTTAACCTAACCCAAGTTGTGCCTTAACCTAACCCAAGTTGTGCCTTAACCTAACCCAAGTTGTGCCTTAACCTAACCCAAGTTGTGCCTTAACCTAACCCAAGTTGTGCCTTAACCTAACCCAAGTTGTGCCTTAACCTAACCCAAGTTGTGCCTTAACCTAACCCAAGTTGTGCCTTAACCTAACCCAAGTTGTGCCTTAACCTAACCCAAGTTGTGCCTTAACCTAACCCAAGTTGTGCCTTACCCTGCTCTGTAATTGGCATATGACACGTTACATTAATGTATTGTCCAACCGCAACCCGCTCAGAATGTTGTGTACACAGCTACGTGTCATCTCCCCATAACAGCTGCATTGCAGTGTGGTACGCCATAGAGACGTGTGGGAGTAATGGACGCAGTGGATGGCGATCAGCATGAGCCGTCTGTTCATGTAGTGGCGCGTGTATGCAGACGTAGTAGTCTCTTCTCACACAATGTGATAGCACGGTGCCCCGCGTTCCACATCTGCGACATGCTACAGAGGCCGGTTGACAGTTGGTCGCGCAATGGACATCGCATACGTACGGGGGCACCTTCCACGTGCCCTCTAGTCGGGCACATTTTGTTGCGTGGATGTGAGCGGATGTAGTGTGTCTTGACACCTGACAGGCAGGCATGCAATAATAGTTGACTTTGCAAACGGGGATGGACGTGTACGTTTACTGGTGACGTTACGCAAATGAACAACTGGTAACCCGTTGTGGTGCGGTTGTCCTTGCTGGAGGTACATCTGTGAGGGCAACGATCGGTACAGCTACGAAGCGGTCCCCACCATACCAACGAACGTGAATGTGAATCTGGGTGTGAAGCGATACGCGGCTGTGGGTGGGTGGGACTGTCCCCGGCCGGTGAGGGGGGGCCGCCCGGCGTGCTGGCCGCGCGGTGCGTGGGCGCACGCGCTACAGCCGGCTGGTGGGGGCGCCCAGTGGCAGGCGCGCCGGCCGACGGACGCGGCAGGCGGCGCAGCTGCGCGCCGGGGCACCCTGCGCGCGGCGCCGTGCAGCCAAAGTGGGTCCTCGCCGGCCCGGTGCGAAGCGCGGTGGACATCTGCAGTGTGCTGGTCCGATTGAGGACTGTGTGCGTTGAGGATGCGCCGCCGCCCGGCACTCGGCGCCGCGACGCCGTCTGCTGCTCGGTCGCCCCAGCGGTTCTCGCTGGTGGTTTGTATCGCAGTTGTGCAGACGTGTTGGCACGTGCGCTGTGCTGGGAGAGTTCGCTTCGGCACCCACGTGGGGCCTTTGCCCTTCTGTGGCGCTGGCGTTGGAGCTGCCGGTCACCGTAGGTGGCGCGTGTTGTCTCCCGCCGGCAATGCCACG
>NW_026047051.1:10000-12500 GCF_023864275.1 Schistocerca cancellata | reverse complement strand
CAATGTAACGCAATTTGCACCGCAATGTAACGCAATTTGCACCGCAATGTAACTCAATTTGCACCGCAATGTAACTCAATTTGCACCGCAATGTAACTCAATTTGCACCGCAATGTAACTCAATTTGCACCGCAATGTAACTCAATTTGCACCGCAATGTAACTCAATTTGCACCGCAATGTAACTCAATTTGCACCGCAATGTAACTCAATTTGCACCGCAATGTAACTCAATTTGCACCGCAATGTAACTCAATTTGCACCGCAATGTAACTCAATTTGCACCGCAATGTAACTCAATTTGCACCGCAATGTAATGCAATTTGCACCGCAATGTAATGCAATTTGCACCGCAATGTAATGCAATTTGTACCGCAATCTACCCCCACATTGTGCCTTAACCTAACCCACATTGTGCCTTAACCTAACCCACATTGTGCCTTAACCTAACCCACGTTGTGCCTTAACCTAACCCACGTTGTGCCTTAACCTAACCCACGTTGTGCCTTAACCTAACCCAAGTTGTGCCTTAACCTAACCCAAGTTGTGCCTTAACCTAACCCAAGTTGTGCCTTAACCTAACCCAAGTTGTGCCTTAACCTAACCCAAGTTGTGCCTTAACCTAACCCAAGTTGTGCCTTAACCTAACCCAAGTTGTGCCTTAACCTAACCCAAGTTGTGCCTTAACCTAACCCAAGTTGTGCCTTAACCTAACCCAAGTTGTGCCTTAACCTAACCCAAGTTGTGCCTTAACCTAACCCAAGTTGTGCCTTAACCTAACCCAAGTTGTGCCTTACCCTGCTCTGTAATTGGCATATGACACGTTACATTAATGTATTGTCCAACCGCAACCCGCTCAGAATGTTGTGTACACAGCTACGTGTCATCTCCCCATAACAGCTGCATTGCAGTGTGGTACGCCATAGAGACGTGTGGGAGTAATGGACGCAGTGGATGGCGATCAGCATGAGCCGTCTGTTCATGTAGTGGCGCGTGTATGCAGACGTAGTAGTCTCTTCTCACACAATGTGATAGCACGGTGCCCCGCGTTCCACATCTGCGACATGCTACAGAGGCCGGTTGACAGTTGGTCGCGCAATGGACATCGCATACGTACGGGGGCACCTTCCACGTGCCCTCTAGTCGGGCACATTTTGTTGCGTGGATGTGAGCGGATGTAGTGTGTCTTGACACCTGACAGGCAGGCATGCAATAATAGTTGACTTTGCAAACGGGGATGGACGTGTACGTTTACTGGTGACGTTACGCAAATGAACAACTGGTAACCCGTTGTGGTGCGGTTGTCCTTGCTGGAGGTACATCTGTGAGGGCAACGATCGGTACAGCTACGAAGCGGTCCCCACCATACCAACGAACGTGAATGTGAATCTGGGTGTGAAGCGATACGCGGCTGTGGGTGGGTGGGACTGTCCCCGGCCGGTGAGGGGGGGCCGCCCGGCGTGCTGGCCGCGCGGTGCGTGGGCGCACGCGCTACAGCCGGCTGGTGGGGGCGCCCAGTGGCAGGCGCGCCGGCCGACGGACGCGGCAGGCGGCGCAGCTGCGCGCCGGGGCACCCTGCGCGCGGCGCCGTGCAGCCAAAGTGGGTCCTCGCCGGCCCGGTGCGAAGCGCGGTGGACATCTGCAGTGTGCTGGTCCGATTGAGGACTGTGTGCGTTGAGGATGCGCCGCCGCCCGGCACTCGGCGCCGCGACGCCGTCTGCTGCTCGGTCGCCCCAGCGGTTCTCGCTGGTGGTTTGTATCGCAGTTGTGCAGACGTGTTGGCACGTGCGCTGTGCTGGGAGAGTTCGCTTCGGCACCCACGTGGGGCCTTTGCCCTTCTGTGGCGCTGGCGTTGGAGCTGCCGGTCACCGTAGGTGGCGCGTGTTGTCTCCCGCCGGCAATGCCACGACAGCACGCTCCCGGGCCTCTGTCGGCAGCGGCAAGCTCAGTTGGGAGCACGGGTGGTCGCACCTAAAGCGTCTACTCGCCTAACTCCGGGCGATTGCGCCTCTCTCGAACCCGACCAAGTACTTAGGACGGCGCTGCGCGCCGCCGGGACCTGAGAGGGTTTCGAGGTGTATTGTGCAGGGGAGCTCAGCCTCCTCCTGTTTGCAGAATAATTGAGCGGACGCTTGCGTGTTCGCGCGGGCCCCTGGGACACACTCCCGGGCGGCCGGCTGCTCAGCTCTAGTTGACGCAGCTCCCTGGTTGATCCTGCCAGTAGTCATATGCTTGTCTCAAAGATTAAGCCATGCATGTCTCAGTACAAGCCGCATTAAGGTGAAACCGCGAATGGCTCATTAAATCAGTTATGGTTCCTTAGATCGTACCCACGTTACTTGGATAACTGTGGTAATTCTAGAGCTAATACATGCAAACAGAGTCCCGACCAGAGATGGAAGGGACGCTTTTATTAGATCAAAACCAATCGGTCGGCTCGTCCGGTCCGTTTGCCTTGGTGACTCTGAATAACTTTGGGCTGATCGCACGGTCCTCGTACC
>NW_026047051.1:0-2500 GCF_023864275.1 Schistocerca cancellata | reverse complement strand
TCTATGACAATGTGACGAAACCACATGCAATAGCTCCATCTACGCGAATCGGACGACACTACGTCCACCATGTCGAGCGCACCACAAACAAAAATACCGCCACCTGCAGGTCCCCCGCAACATGACCTGCTGCACCGATGATACCGCCATCTATGAGACGCCACGCCGACTACGACATCGCTAGGTCCCACAGTGCCCATTTTCCGACGCCACCCACAAACCCTGCATCATCTGCCCACCACAGGAGCCCCAACGCCTGTGCCTGCGTCGCACGAAGTCGTCGACCGACAATCGCTCCACCCGCACCCGCACGTGCCCCACCCCAACCGCCCAAATCGCAACTCCAGCGGATGAACGGCGGACTCTTCCCGCACTCGTAACGTGCAATCCGCCCCTATATCTTGCGTTTCATGAAGAGTTATATCGAATATGCCATATTCCCGCTGTCCCTATACATGCTGTAAGTAGCTCGCTTGCTACAGCAGCAGCAGCAGCAGCACCACCTCCGCGCGCTTCCCTGGGGGCACTGAACCGCAGGATGCGAGACCCCACGCCCAGTGGCAAACAGGGCTCCTCTCAGAATATAGGCGGTCCCTACCCCTCACAACGATGACGGTGGGAGGGCCGTTTTACGAGACCATTTCCTGCGGTGCCAACGCTGTCGTAGAGCCGATACTCCATCTTTGGTACAAGGCAATCATTCCGCTGTAAATCAGTACGTCACTCGTAGTTCAGTCACCTCACAGCACTGCTCAGTAAACTATGCAGGCCCACATAGATAGATTATGATAGATTATATACGCAAATGCCCCTATACATGCTGAACGTCCGTACACACAAAATGAACCACACGTCAGCCACACACTCTATCACACACTACTCTCTGCCTGTAACAGACACAGATACAACTACTAAGCACCAGCATGGACCAACGTCCGGTGCATCCTATCCGCCACAGTACACCAACTACGCTATGATAACCAGACCGGGAGGTCCAATCATAAAACAGAATACCCCACTCGTCCGACAACCACAATTGCTCAGAGAAGCCACCAACACCCACACATGTCCTACACAGGGGTGCACCCATCACCACCACACTGCCTCGTCTTACAGCACAAACACACTGGCAGGAATGAAACACACAGGTCTGCCGCAACCACAGACACGGCTCGCCCCCTCTCACTGGCGAAAAGCGCATCCCGACGTGACATAACTCCTTTGACACACTGACGCTGCCTCGGGCATCCACGTCCTACGGTCGATATCAACGAACCTCCCCCCCCCCTCCCCCCCACAACACGCCATCCCATACCACATTGTGTACCGTACCCAAACCTAACGTGTACTGTACTACAACGCAATGTGTACCATAACACAACCCAGTTTGTACCTTAACCTAACCTATGTCACCTTAACCTAACCTATGTCACCTTAACCTAACCTATGTCACCTTAACCTAACCTATGTCACCTTAACCTAACCTATGTCACCTTAACCTAACCTATGTCACCTTAACCTAACCTATGTCACCTTAACCTAACCTATGTCACCTTAACCTAACCCATCTTGCACCTTAACCTAACCCATCTTGCACCTTAACCTAACCCATCTTGCACCTTAACCTAACCCATCTTGCACCTTAACCTAACCCATCTTGCACCTTAACCTAACCTATGTTGCACCTTAACCTAACCTGTGTTGCACCTTAACCTACCTCAATTTGCACCGCAATGTAACGCAATTTGCACCGCAATGTAACGCAATTTGCACCGCAATGTAACGCAATTTGCACCGCAATGTAACGCAATTTGCACCGCAATGTAACGCAATTTGCACCGCAATGTAACGCAATTTGCACCGCAATGTAACGCAATTTGCACCGCAATGTAACGCAATTTGCACCGCAATGTAACGCAATTTGCACCGCAATGTAACTCAATTTGCACCGCAATGTAACTCAATTTGCACCGCAATGTAACTCAATTTGCACCGCAATGTAACTCAATTTGCACCGCAATGTAACTCAATTTGCACCGCAATGTAACTCAATTTGCACCGCAATGTAACTCAATTTGCACCGCAATGTAACTCAATTTGCACCGCAATGTAACTCAATTTGCACCGCAATGTAACTCAATTTGCACCGCAATGTAACTCAATTTGCACCGCAATGTAATGCAATTTGCACCGCAATGTAATGCAATTTGCACCGCAATGTAATGCAATTTGTACCGCAATCTACCCCCCATGTGCCTAAACCCACATTGTGCCTTAACCTAACCCACATTGTGCCTTAACCTAACCCACTTTGTGCCTTAACCTAACCCACGTTGTGCCTTAACCTAACCCACGTTGTGCCTTAACCTAACCCAAGTTGTGCCTTAACCTACCAAGTTGTGCCTTAACCTAACCCAAGTTGTGCCTTAACCTAACCCAAGTTGTGCCTCTAACCTAACCCAAGTTGTGCCTTAACCTAACCAAGTTGTGCCTTAACCTA
>NW_026047050.1:25000-31490 GCF_023864275.1 Schistocerca cancellata | reverse complement strand
CAATCTGTCAATCCTTCCGGTGTCCGGGCCTGGTGAGGTTTCCCGTGTTGAGTCAAATTAAGCCGCAGGGCTCCACTCCTGGTGGTGCCCTTCCGTCAATTCCTTTAAGTTTCAGCTTTGCAACCATACTTCCCCCGGAACCCAAAAGCTTTGGTTTCCCGGAGGCTGCCCGCCGAGTCATCGGAGGAACTGCGGCGGATCGCTGGCTGGCATCGTTTATGGTTAGAACTAGGGCGGTATCTGATCGCCTTCGAACCTCTAACTTTCGTTCTTGATTAATGAAAACATACTTGGCAAATGCTTTCGCTTCTGTTCGTCTTGCGACGATCCAAGAATTTCACCTCTAACGTCGCAATACGAATGCCCCCGCCTGTCCCTATTAATCATTACCTCGGGTTCCGAAAACCAACAAAATAGAACCGAGGTCCTATTCCATTATTCCATGCACACAGTATTCAGGCGGGCTTGCCTGCTTTAAGCACTCTAATTTGTTCAAAGTAAACGTGCCGGCCCACCCAGACACTCAATAAAGAGCACCTTGGTAGGATTTCAACGGGGTCCGCCTCGGGACGCACGAACACGCACGAGGCGGTCGCACGCCTTCGGCTCGCCCCACCGGCAGGACGTCCCACGATACATGCCAGTTAAACACCGACGGGCGGTGAACCAACAGCGTGGGACACAAATCCAACTACGAGCTTTTTAACCGCAACAACTTTAATATACGCTATTGGAGCTGGAATTACCGCGGCTGCTGGCACCAGACTTGCCCTCCAATAGATACTCGTTAAAGGATTTAAAGTGTACTCATTCCGATTACGGGGCCTCGGATGAGTCCCGTATCGTTATTTTTCGTCACTACCTCCCCGTGCCGGGAGTGGGTAATTTGCGCGCCTGCTGCCTTCCTTGGATGTGGTAGCCGTTTCTCAGGCTCCCTCTCCGGAATCGAACCCTGATTCCCCGTTACCCGTTACAACCATGGTAGGCGCAGAACCTACCATCGACAGTTGATAAGGCAGACATTTGAAAGATGCGTCGCCGGTACGAGGACCGTGCGATCAGCCCAAAGTTATTCAGAGTCACCAAGGCAAACGGACCGGACGAGCCGACCGATTGGTTTTGATCTAATAAAAGCGTCCCTTCCATCTCTGGTCGGGACTCTGTTTGCATGTATTAGCTCTAGAATTACCACAGTTATCCAAGTAACGTGGGTACGATCTAAGGAACCATAACTGATTTAATGAGCCATTCGCGGTTTCACCTTAATGCGGCTTGTACTGAGACATGCATGGCTTAATCTTTGAGACAAGCATATGACTACTGGCAGGATCAACCAGGGAGCTGCGTCAACTAGAGCTGAGCAGCCGGCCGCCCGGGAGTGTGTCCCAGGGGCCCGCGCGAACACGCAAGCGTCCGCTCAATTATTCTGCAAACAGGAGGAGGCTGAGCTCCCCTGCACAATACACCTCGAAACCCTCTCAGGTCCCGGCGGCGCGCAGCGCCGTCCTAAGTACTTGGTCGGGTTCGAGAGAGGCGCAATCGCCCGGAGTTAGGCGAGTAGACGCTTTAGGTGCGACCACCCGTGCTCCCAACTGAGCTTGCCGCTGCCGACAGAGGCCCGGGAGCGTGCTGTCGTGGCATTGCCGGCGGGAGACAACACGCGCCACCTACGGTGACCGGCAGCTCCAACGCCAGCGCCACAGAAGGGCAAAGGCCCCACGTGGGTGCCGAAGCGAACTCTCCCAGCACAGCGCACGTGCCAACACGTCTGCACAACTGCGATACAAACCACCAGCGAGAAACCGCTGGGGCGACCGAGCAGCAGACGGCGTCGCGGCGCCGAGTGCCGGGCGGCGGCGCATCCTCAACGCACACAGTCCTCAGTCGGACCAGCACACTGCAGATGTCCACCGCGCTTCGCACCGGGCCCGCGAGGACCCACTTTGGCCGCCCGGCGCCGCGCGCAGGGTGCCCCGGCGCGCAGCTGCGCCGCCTGCCGCGTCCGTCGGCCGGCGCGCCTGCCA
Organism: Schistocerca cancellata; assembly: GCF_023864275.1. Classification (NCBI taxonomy): domain Eukaryota; kingdom Metazoa; phylum Arthropoda; class Insecta; order Orthoptera; family Acrididae; genus Schistocerca; species Schistocerca cancellata. Next base: position 29,466 of record NW_026047050.1, on the reverse strand, counting down.
CTGGGCGCCCCCACCAGCCGGCTGTAGCGCGTGCGCCCACGCACCGCGCGGCCAGCACGCCGGGCGGCCCCCCCTCACCGGCCGGGGACGGTCCCACCCAGCCACCGCCGCGTATCGCTTCACACACAGATTTGCCCTTACTGATTTACCTCCAGCAACAACAACCGCACCACAATGGGTTTACCAGTTGTTCATTTGCGTAACGTCACCAGCAAACGTAGACGTCCATCCCAGTTTGCAAATGCAACGATTATTGCATACCTGTCTGTTAGGTGTCACGACACACTACGTCTGCCCACATACACGCAACAAAATGTGCACGACTAGAGAACACGTGGGAGGTGGCCCCCTACGTATGCGATGTCCATTACGAGACCGACTGTCAACCAGCATCTGTACCATGTCGCAGATGTGGAACGCGGTGCACCATGCTATCACACTGTGTGAGAAGAGACGACTACGTTTGAATACACGCGCCACTACATCAACAGACGGCTCATGCTGATCGCCATCCAGGGCGTCCGTTAATCCCACACGTCTCTATGGCGTACCACACTGCAATGTAGCTGTTATGGGGAGACGGCACGTGGCTGAGTGCACAACATTTGGACCGTATGGTTCGCTGTTGTTGGGCGCAGTCGTTGTACGGTCACACATGTGCCACAGCGTATCATGCAGTACATACGGACCTATGTGCAGTACAATGTGAGGGTTAAGCTTACGACATCAGCGGACAGTGGACACAGGCCGTACCACGACGTAGACTGAGCGCTTCGACATGCGAATGCCAGTGAACAGCTGCGAAGGGCATTGAACACGCAAGCACCTGAACGACCAGCGTGCGAAGGCAGGGGGGAGGGTGGGGGCGATGTACATCCTGCAGTCGTCCACATTACAGTGTACAGCGGGAGCATGTAAAAAGTAAGCAACACTTGCGAAGTGTTGAACATGAAACGATACACAAGAGGGTGGGCGGTGCGAGTAGCGAACTATATTCAGAGGGTTGTGGTTAGACAACACTGGATTAATGTAACGTGTCATATGCCAATTACAGAGCAGGTTAAGGCACAACTTGGGTTAGGTTAAGGCACAACGTGGGTTAGGTTAAGGCACAACTTGGGTTAGGTTAAGGCACAACGTGGGTTAGGTTAAGGCACAACGTGGGTTAGGTTAAGGCACAACGTGGGTTAGGTTAAGGCACAACGTGGGTTAGGTTAAGGCACAACGTGGGTTAGGTTAAGGCACAACGTGGGTTAGGTTAAGGCACAACGTGGGTTAGGTTAAGGCACAACGTGGGTTAGGTTAAGGCACAACGTGGGTTAGGTTAAGGCACAACGTGGGTTAGGTTAAGGCACAACGTGGGTTAGGTTAAGGCACAACGTGGGTTAGGTTAAGGCACAACGTGGGTTAGGTTAAGGCACAACGTGGGTTAGGTTAAGGCACAACTTGGGTTAGGTTAAGGCACAACTTGGGTTAGGTTAAGGCACAACTTGGGTTAGGTTAAGGCACAACTTGGGTTAGGTTAAGGCACAACTTGGGTTAGGTTAAGGCACAACTTGGGTTAGGTTAAGGCACAACTTGGGTTAGGTTAAGGCACAACTTGGGTTAGGTTAAGGCACAACTTGGGTTAGGTTAAGGCACAACGTGGGTTAGGTTAAGGCACAACGTGGGTTAGGTTAAGGCACAACGTGGGTTAGGTTAAGGCACAACGTGGGTTAGGTTAAGGCACAACGTGGGTTAGGTTAAGGCACAACGTGGGTTAGGTTAAGGCACAACGTGGGTTAGGTTAAGGCACAACGTGGGTTAGGTTAAGGCACAACGTGGGTTAGGTTAAGGCACAACGTGGGTTAGGTTAAGGCACAACGTGGGTTAGGTTAAGGCACAACGTGGGTTAGGTTAAGGCACAACGTGGGTTAGGTTAAGGCACAACGTGGGTTAGGTTAAGGCACAACGTGGGTTAGGTTAAGGCACAACGTGGGTTAGGTTAAGGCACAACGTGGGTTAGGTTAAGGCACAACGTGGGTTAGGTTAAGGCACAACGTGGGTTAGGTTAAGGCACAACTTGGGTTAGGTTAAGGCACAACGTGGGTTAGGTTAAGGCACAACTTGGGTTAGGTTAAGGCACAACTTGGGTTAGGTTAAGGCACAACTTGGGTTAGGTTAAGGCACAACTTGGGTTAGGTTAAGGCACAACTTGGGTTAGGTTAAGGCACAACTTGGGTTAGGTTAAGGCACAACTTGGGTTAGGTTAAGGCACAACTTGGGTTAGGTTAAGGCACAACTTGGGTTAGGTTAAGGCACAACGTGGGTTAGGTTAAGGCACAACGTGGGTTAGGTTAAGGCACAACGTGGGTTAGGTTAAGGCACAACGTGGGTTAGGTTAAGGCACAACGTGGGTTAGGTTAAGGCACAACGTGGGTTAGGTTAAGGCACAACGTGGGTTAGGTTAAGGCACAACGTGGGTTAGGTTAAGGCACAACGTGGGTTAGGTTAAGGCACAACGTGGGTTAGGTTAAGGCACAACGTGGGTTAGGTTAAGGCACAACGTGGGTTAGGTTAAGGCACAACGTGGGTTAGGTTAAGGCACAACGTGGGTTAGGTTAAGGTAGAAATTGCGTTACATTGCGGTACAAATTGCGTTACATTGCGGTACAAATTGCGTTACATTGCGGTACAAATTGCGTTACATTGCGGTACAAATTGCGTTACATTGCGGTACAAATTGCGTTACATTGCGGTACAAATTGCGTTACATTGCGGTACAAATTGCGTTACATTGCGGTACAAATTGCGTTACATTGCGGTACAAATTGCGTTACATTGCGGTACAAATTGCGTTACATTGCGGTACAAATTGCGTTACATTGCGGTACAAATTGCGTTACATTGCGGTACAGATTGCGTTACATTGCGGTACACATTGCGTTACACATTGCGGTACACATTGCGTTACACATTGCGGTACACATTGCGTTACACATTGCGGTACACATTGCGGTACACATTGCGTTACACATTGCGTTACACATTGCGGTACACATTGCGGTACATTGCGGTACACATTGCGGTACATTGCGGTACACATTGCGTTACATTGCGGTACACATTGCGTTACATTGCGGTACACATTGCGTTACATTGCGGTACAAATTGCGTTACGAATTTGGTTAAGTTAAGGTGCAAAATGGGTTAGGTTAAGGTGCGAAATGGGTTGGATTACAGTACACAACGTGGTAAGAGAGTGTGTTGGGGGGGGGGGGGGGCCGAGGTTCGTTGGTAGTGATCATTGTAAGTGAATGTCTGAGGCAGCTTCAGTATGTCACAGCAGTTATGTCTCGTCAGGATGCGCTTTTCGCTCGTGACTGGAGGCGCGCCGCGTCTGTGGTTGCGGCAAGGGAGCGGCAGACCTGTGTGATTCATTCCTGCCATTGTTTCTGTGCCGTAACAGGAGGCAGTGTGGTGGTGTTGGGTGCACCCCTGTGTAGGACATGTGTGGGTGTTGGTGGCTTATCTGAGCAATTGTGGATGTCGGACGGGTGGGATATTCTATTTTAGAATTGGACCCCCTGGTGTGGTTATCATAGTGTGGATGGTGTACTGTGGCGGAGAGGATGCACCGGACGTTGGTCCATGCTGGTGCTTACATATTGTATCTGTGTCTGTTACAGGCAGAGAGTAATGTGTGATAGAGTGTCTCGCTGATGTGTGGTTCATATTGTGTGCACAGACTTACAGCATGTATAGGGACAGCGGGAATTTGGCATATTGGATATAACTCTTCGTGAAACGCAAGATATAGGGGTGGATTGCAACGTACGAGTGCGGGAAGAGTCCGCCGTTCATCCGCTGGAGTTGCGATTTCGGCGGTTGGGGTGGGGCACGTGCGGGTGCGGGTGGAGTGATTGTCGGTTGACTACTTCGTGCGACGCAGGCACTGGCGTTCGGGTTCCTGTGGTGGACAGATTATGCAGGCTTTGTGGGTGGCGTCGGAAAATGGGTACTGTGGGACCTAGCGATGTCGTAGTCGGGGTGGCGTCTCATAGATGGCGGTATCGTCGGTGCAGCAGGTCATGTTTCGGGAGACTTGCAGATGGCGGTATTTAGTTTTCGTGTTGCGCGCGACATGGTGGACGTAGTGTCGTCCGATTCGCGTAGATGGGGCTATTGCATGTGGTTTCGTCACATTGTCATAGATGGCGATGCTGTGGTTTGGCAGTATGGTTGGTGTAGTTCCGTTGGATTCCTGTAGATGGAGGTGTCGTTTCTGGGCCAGACGGCAATGTAGTTTGGTCACATTCTCATAGATGGCTGTGTTGTGTCTGTGGGTGGCGGTGTCAGCGTCGTCCCATAGAGGGCGGTATGGTCTGTTTATTGTGGACGTTGATGTCAGGACCAGAGGGCGCGCGCGAATCGTTGCCCATGCGTTATTCACGCACGAACACTTCTGAATATTTTCCTACCCTCCT
>NW_026047050.1:12500-17500 GCF_023864275.1 Schistocerca cancellata | reverse complement strand
ATATGACTACTGGCAGGATCAACCAGGGAGCTGCGTCAACTAGAGCTGAGCAGCCGGCCGCCCGGGAGTGTGTCCCAGGGGCCCGCGCGAACACGCAAGCGTCCGCTCAATTATTCTGCAAACAGGAGGAGGCTGAGCTCCCCTGCACAATACACCTCGAAACCCTCTCAGGTCCCGGCGGCGCGCAGCGCCGTCCTAAGTACTTGGTCGGGTTCGAGAGAGGCGCAATCGCCCGGAGTTAGGCGAGTAGACGCTTTAGGTGCGACCACCCGTGCTCCCAACTGAGCTTGCCGCTGCCGACAGAGGCCCGGGAGCGTGCTGTCGTGGCATTGCCGGCGGGAGACAACACGCGCCACCTACGGTGACCGGCAGCTCCAACGCCAGCGCCACAGAAGGGCAAAGGCCCCACGTGGGTGCCGAAGCGAACTCTCCCAGCACAGCGCACGTGCCAACACGTCTGCACAACTGCGATACAAACCACCAGCGAGAACCGCTGGGGCGACCGAGCAGCAGACGGCGTCGCGGCGCCGAGTGCCGGGCGGCGGCGCATCCTCAACGCACACAGTCCTCAGTCGGACCAGCACACTGCAGATGTCCACCGCGCTTCGCACCGGGCCCGCGAGGACCCACTTTGGCCGCCCGGCGCCGCGCGCAGGGTGCCCCGGCGCGCAGCTGCGCCGCCTGCCGCGTCCGTCGGCCGGCGCGCCTGCCACTGGGCGCCCCCACCAGCCGGCTGTAGCGCGTGCGCCCACGCACCGCGCGGCCAGCACGCCGGGCGGCCCCCCCTCACCGGCCGGGGACGGTCCCACCCAGCCACCGCCGCGTATCGCTTCACACACAGATTTGCCCTTACTGATTTACCTCCAGCAACAACAACCGCACCACAATGGGTTTACCAGTTGTTCATTTGCGTAACGTCACCAGCAAACGTAGACGTCCATCCCAGTTTGCAAATGCAACGATTATTGCATACCTGTCTGTTAGGTGTCACGACACACTACGTCTGCCCACATACACGCAACAAAATGTGCACGACTAGAGAACACGTGGGAGGTGGCCCCCTACGTATGCGATGTCCATTACGAGACCGACTGTCAACCAGCATCTGTACCATGTCGCAGATGTGGAACGCGGTGCACCATGCTATCACACTGTGTGAGAAGAGACGACTACGTTTGAATACACGCGCCACTACATCAACAGACGGCTCATGCTGATCGCCATCCAGGGCGTCCGTTAATCCCACACGTCTCTATGGCGTACCACACTGCAATGTAGCTGTTATGGGGAGACGGCACGTGGCTGAGTGCACAACATTTGGACCGTATGGTTCGCTGTTGTTGGGCGCAGTCGTTGTACGGTCACACATGTGCCACAGCGTATCATGCAGTACATACGGACCTATGTGCAGTACAATGTGAGGGTTAAGCTTACGACATCAGCGGACAGTGGACACAGGCCGTACCACGACGTAGACTGAGCGCTTCGACATGCGAATGCCAGTGAACAGCTGCGAAGGGCATTGAACACGCAAGCACCTGAACGACCAGCGTGCGAAGGCAGGGGGGAGGGTGGGGGCGATGTACATCCTGCAGTCGTCCACATTACAGTGTACAGCGGGAGCATGTAAAAAGTAAGCAACACTTGCGAAGTGTTGAACATGAAACGATACACAAGAGGGTGGGCGGTGCGAGTAGCGAACTATATTCAGAGGGTTGTGGTTAGACAACACTGGATTAATGTAACGTGTCATATGCCAATTACAGAGCAGGTTAAGGCACAACTTGGGTTAGGTTAAGGCACAACGTGGGTTAGGTTAAGGCACAACTTGGGTTAGGTTAAGGCACAACGTGGGTTAGGTTAAGGCACAACGTGGGTTAGGTTAAGGCACAACGTGGGTTAGGTTAAGGCACAACGTGGGTTAGGTTAAGGCACAACGTGGGTTAGGTTAAGGCACAACGTGGGTTAGGTTAAGGCACAACGTGGGTTAGGTTAAGGCACAACGTGGGTTAGGTTAAGGCACAACGTAGGTTAGGTTAAGGCACAACGTGGGTTAGGTTAAGGCACAACGTGGGTTAGGTTAAGGCACAACGTGGGTTAGGTTAAGGCACAACGTGGGTTAGGTTAAGGCACAACGTGGGTTAGGTTAAGGCACAACGTGGGTTAGGTTAAGGCACAACTTGGGTTAGGTTAAGGCACAACTTGGGTTAGGTTAAGGCACAACTTGGGTTAGGTTAAGGCACAACTTGGGTTAGGTTAAGGCACAACTTGGGTTAGGTTAAGGCACAACTTGGGTTAGGTTAAGGCACAACTTGGGTTAGGTTAAGGCACAACGTGGGTTAGGTTAAGGCACAACGTGGGTTAGGTTAAGGCACAACGTGGGTTAGGTTAAGGCACAACGTGGGTTAGGTTAAGGCACAACGTGGGTTAGGTTAAGGCACAACGTGGGTTAGGTTAAGGCACAACGTGGGTTAGGTTAAGGCACAACGTGGGTTAGGTTAAGGCACAACGTGGGTTAGGTTAAGGCACAACGTGGGTTAGGTTAAGGCACAACGTGGGTTAGGTTAAGGCACAACGTGGGTTAGGTTAAGGCACAACGTGGGTTAGGTTAAGGCACAACGTGGGTTAGGTTAAGGCACAACGTGGGTTAGGTTAAGGCACAACGTGGGTTAGGTTAAGGCACAACGTGGGTTAGGTTAAGGCACAACGTGGGTTAGGTTAAGGCACAACGTGGGTTAGGTTAAGGCACAACGTGGGTTAGGTTAAGGCACAACTTGGGTTAGGTTAAGGCACAACGTGGGTTAGGTTAAGGCACAACTTGGGTTAGGTTAAGGCACAACTTGGGTTAGGTTAAGGCACAACTTGGGTTAGGTTAAGGCACAACTTGGGTTAGGTTAAGGCACAACTTGGGTTAGGTTAAGGCACAACTTGGGTTAGGTTAAGGCACAACTTGGGTTAGGTTAAGGCACAACTTGGGTTAGGTTAAGGCACAACTTGGGTTAGGTTAAGGCACAACGTGGGTTAGGTTAAGGCACAACGTGGGTTAGGTTAAGGCACAACGTGGGTTAGGTTAAGGCACAACGTGGGTTAGGTTAAGGCACAACGTGGGTTAGGTTAAGGCACAACGTGGGTTAGGTTAAGGCACAACGTGGGTTAGGTTAAGGCACAACGTGGGTTAGGTTAAGGCACAACGTGGGTTAGGTTAAGGCACAACGTGGGTTAGGTTAAGGCACAACGTGGGTTAGGTTAAGGCACAACGTGGGTTAGGTTAAGGCACAACGTGGGTTAGGTTAAGGCACAACGTGGGTTAGGTTAAGGCACAACGTGGGTTAGGTTAAGGCACAACGTGGGTTAGGTTAAGGTAGAAATTGCGTTACATTGCGGTACAAATTGCGTTACATTGCGGTACAAATTGCGTTACATTGCGGTACAAATTGCGTTACATTGCGGTACAAATTGCGTTACATTGCGGTACAAATTGCGTTACATTGCGGTACAAATTGCGTTACATTGCGGTACAAATTGCGTTACATTGCGGTACAAATTGCGTTACATTGCGGTACAAATTGCGTTACATTGCGGTACAAATTGCGTTACATTGCGGTACAAATTGCGTTACATTGCGGTACAGATTGCGTTACATTGCGGTACACATTGCGTTACACATTGCGGTACACATTGCGTTACACATTGCGGTACACATTGCGTTACACATTGCGGTACACATTGCGGTACACATTGCGTTACACATTGCGTTACACATTGCGGTACACATTGCGGTACATTGCGGTACACATTGCGGTACATTGCGGTACACATTGCGTTACATTGCGGTACACATTGCGTTACATTGCGGTACACATTGCGTTACATTGCGGTACAAATTGCGTTACGAATTTGGTTAAGTTAAGGTGCAAAATGGGTTAGGTTAAGGTGCGAAATGGGTTGGATTACAGTACACAACGTGGTAAGAGAGTGTGTTGGGGGGGGGGGGGGCCGAGGTTCGTTGGTAGTGATCATTGTAAGTGAATGTCTGAGGCAGCTTCAGTATGTCACAGCAGTTATGTCTCGTCAGGATGCGCTTTTCGCTCGTGACTGGAGGCGCGCCGCGTCTGTGGTTGCGGCAAGGGAGCGGCAGACCTGTGTGATTCATTCCTGCCATTGTTTCTGTGCCGTAACAGGAGGCAGTGTGGTGGTGTTGGGTGCACCCCTGTGTAGGACATGTGTGGGTGTTGGTGGCTTATCTGAGCAATTGTGGATGTCGGACGGGTGGGATATTCTATTTTAGAATTGGACCCCCTGGTGTGGTTATCATAGTGTGGATGGTGTACTGTGGCGGAGAGGATGCACCGGACGTTGGTCCATGCTGGTGCTTACATATTGTATCTGTGTCTGTTACAGGCAGAGAGTAATGTGTGATAGAGTGTCTCGCTGATGTGTGGTTCATATTGTGTGCACAGACTTACAGCATGTATAGGGACAGCGGGAATTTGGCATATTGGATATAACTCTTCGTGAAACGCAAGATATAGGGGTGGATTGCAACGTACGAGTGCGGGAAGAGTCCGCCGTTCATCCGCTGGAGTTGCGATTTCGGCGGTTGGGGTGGGGCACGTGCGGGTGCGGGTGGAGTGATTGTCGGTTGACTACTTCGTGCGACGCAGGCACTGGCGTTCGGGTTCCTGTGGTGGACAGATTATGCAGGCTTTGTGGGTGGCGTCGGAAAATGGGTACTGTGGGACCTAGCGATGTCGTAGTCGGGGTGGCGTCTCATAGATGGCGGTATCGTCGGTGCAGCAGGTCATGTTTCGGGAGACTTGCAGATGGCGGTATTTAGTTTTCGTGTTGCGCGCGACATGGTGGACGTAGTGTCGTCCGATTCGCGTAGATGGGGCTATTGCATGTGGTTTCGTCACATTGTCATAGATGGCGATGCTGTGGTTTGGCAGTATGGTTGGTGTAGTTCCGTTGGATTCCTGTAGATGGAGGTGTCGTTTCTG